>NW_024111978.1:0-39730 GCF_003073215.2 Triticum urartu | reverse complement strand
ACTTTGTCTTGGGGTATTGATCTTCTTCCCACTCAACTCCATTGGCATTGAACTTTCGTTCAAAACCAACACCTTGATTCTTCCGGTGCTTCCTTGCTTGCGCACAATTTCCTCGAATTGCTTACTCCCGGCAAGGCTTTTGTACACTCCTTTCTCTATAATTCCCTTCAATAAGCTATTTTCTTGCTCAAGTGTAACTTGGCTAAGAGAATCATTAGTGGAATCAAGAGAACTACTAGAAGCAACAATATTGGATTTAGCATGATCATTGTTACTACTAGAGGAAGAATCTTTCTTGTTACTAGACTTGACTTGAGGCATGTAAGTGGATAAGAGTAAACGCTTGGCAATGTAAGAAGAACTTTTCTTGCGGAGATCATCATTGATTGCCTTTAAGAACTCATGCTCTTGCTCAAGATTGAGCTTTTCAAAGCGTAATTTCTATGAGCTCTTAAAAGTTCTCGATAATCTTCGAAGATAGTGTCATGAGCTAACTTAAGAGTTTTTAGTTCTTTAGTTAGAGCCTCAATCTTCTCCTTATCATTGTCATTCGTTTTATCTTGATTAGCATGATTAATTAGTCTTTCATCATAGTATTCATCACTAGAGTTGTCACCAAGCAAATCATCACCTAACAAGTCATCTTCATCACTATTGAAATCAACATACTCAGGGTGTGTTACCTTAGGACCTTTGGCCATGAAGCATCTTCCAATTCCTTCATTTGGTGAGTCAAATATGTCGTAGGAGTTGGTTGACACAAGTGCTAGACCGGCAACACCTTCATCTTGAGTATCTTCGGAGTCGGAGTGATAACTTCTCTCGGAGTGGCTGTCGGAGTCGGAGCTGGATACCCATTCACCAACATGAGCTTGATGTCTTCGTCTTGTGTAGCTCCTTGATGATTTTTCCTTCCTTTCCGAATCCTTGCTTCTCCGTGAGTATCTTCGTTCATAACGATCATCACTACTCCTTCTCTCTCTTGGTGGTGATCCTTTGCTTCTTATTTTTGGAGAATCTTCTCTTCTCTCGTAGGGAGCCGTACACTCATTGGAATAGTGTCCGGGTCTTCCACAATTGTAGCAGTTTCGCTCTCGACTAGAAGATCTTTTGTCATTGTAGGACCTTGACTTGGAGCTTCTATCTTTGCTTCTACTCTTGTAGAACTTGTTGAAGTTCTTCACCATTAAGCTCAATTCTTCATTGAAGTCTTGTTTCTCACTTGATGATGTAGGGGCTTCACATGAGGCTTTATAGGCACCACTTGATTTGTTGTGAAGTTCCTCTTTATCCTTAAGTGACATCTCATGAGCAACAATTCTTCCAATCACCTCCGTTGGCTTGAGATCTTTGTAATTGGGCATCATTTGGATCAATGTGCACACGGTATCATATTTTCCATCCAAGGCTCTTAGGATTTCTTGATGATGAATTTATCGGTCATCTCTTCACTTCCTAAGCCGGCGATCTCATTTGTGATGAGAGCAAGCCTAGAGTACATTTCAGCGACACCTTCACCATCCTTCATCTTGAACTTGTCAAGTTGGCTTTGAAGCACATCCAACTTGGATTCCTTGACGGAGTCGGTACCTTCGTGCATATCAATCAAAGTGTCCCAAATTTCCTTTGCATTCTCAAGGCGGCTGATTTTGTTGAATTCTTCAGGGCACAATCCGTTGAAGAGAATATCACAAGCTTGAGCATTGTATTGCAACATCTTCAACTCATCCGCGGTAGCTTCACGGTTTGGTTCTCTCCCATCAAAGAAGTCACCTTGCAAAACAACACACACAATAGCCCAAACAGCGGGGTTATGTCCAAGAATATGCATTTTCATTTTATGCTTCCAACTAGCAAAATTAGTACCATCAAAGTAAAGACCTCTACGGTGATAATTTCCCTCGCTAGACGCCATACTCTCCTAGGTTGTGAAACCAAGGCTATGACCACCAAAAGCTATGGAGATCAAAGCAAATGGAGACCAAAGCTCTGATACCACTTGTAGGATCGAAAGTATGTCTAGAGAGGGGGGTGATTAGACTACTTGACCAAATAAAAACTTAACCTTTTCCCAATTTTAGTTCTTGGCAGATTTTAGCTATTTAGGACAAGTCAAGCAATCATCACACAATTCAAGCAAGCATGCAAAGAGTATATTGGCAGCGGAAAGTAAAGCATGCAACTTGCAAGAATGTAAAGGGAAGGGTTTGGAGAATTCAAACGCAATTGGAGACACGGATGTTTTTCCCGTGGTTCGGATAGGTGGTGCTATCCTACATCCACGTTGATGGAGACTTCAACCCACGAAGGGTAACGGTTGCGCGAGTCCACACAGGGCTCCACCCAAGGGTAACGGTTGCGCGATCCACGTTGAGGGCTCTCAACCCAAAGGGTAACGGTTGCGTGAGTCCACGGAAGGGCTCCACCCACGAGGGTCCATGAAGAAGCAACCTTGTCTATCCCACCATGGCCATCGCCACACAGGACTTGCCTCACTAGCGGTAGATCTTCACGAAGTAGGCGATCTCCTTGCCCTTACAAACTCCTTGGTTCAACTCCACAATCTTGTCGGAGGCTCCCAAGTGACACCTAGCCAATCTAGGAGACACCACTCTCCAAGAAGTAACAAATGGTGTGTAGGTAATGAACTCCTTGCTCTTGTGCTTCAAATGATAGTCTCCCCAACACTCAACTCTCTCTCATAGGATTTGGATTTGGTGGGAAGAAGATTTGAGTGGAAAGCAACTTGGGAAGGCTAGAGTTCAAGATTCATATGGTAGGAATGGAATGTCTTGGTCTCAACACATGAGTAGGTGGTTCTCTCTCAGAACATATGAGTTGGAATGTATGTGTGTTCTGATGGCTCTCTCATCGAATGAGAGGAGGTGGAGGGTATATAGCCTCCACACAAAATCCAACCGTTACACAAGTTTTCCAATCTCGGTGGGACCGAATCAATAACTCGGTCGGACCGAAAATGTAAACCTAGTGACCGTTAGAGATTTTCGGTGGGACTGACATGCAACTCGGTAGGACCGATATGGTTAGGGTTTGGGCATAACGTAATCTCGGTGAGACCGATTACACAAACTCGGTGAGACCGAATTTGGTAATTAGCTAACCAGAGAGTTGGTCAGGCAAACTCGGTGGGACCGATTTGCTCTTTCGGTGAGACCGAGTGGAACTCGGTGAGACAAAGTTACAAAGGGGAAACACTGAGTTTACATTGCAATCTCGGTGGGACCGATTCGCTCTTTCGGTGAGACCGAAAAGTTACGAAAGGGAAACAGAGAGTTTGCAACCCATCTCGGTGAGACCGAGATCCTTATCGGTAGGACCGAATTGCTAGGGTTTGGCAGTGGCTAATGACAAGTGAAACTCGGTGGCGCCGGATAGGAAGAATCGGTAGGACCGAGTTTGGCTTAGGGTTTAGGTCATATGTGGATATGGGAAAGTAGTTGAGGGTTTTGGAGCATATCACTAAGCACATGAAGCAAGAGGCTCATTAAGCAACACCTCATCCCTCCTTGATAGTATTGGCTTTTCCTAAAGACTCAATGTGATCTTGGATCACTAAAATATAAAATGAAGAGTCTTGAGCTTTTGAGCTTGAGCCAATCCTTTGTCCTTAGCATTTTGAGGGTTCCACTTTCACATCCATGCCATGCCAATCATTGAGCTTTCCTGAAATAATCATCTTGGAATAGCATTAGCTCAATGAGCTATATGTTGTTATGATTACCAAAACCACCTAGGGATAGTTGCACTTTCAAAGTTGCATTGGCTACTTTGCCCAAATGAGCTCAAAATTGGTGGAAGGCCCTAATTATATGTGACATTTCACCCTGTGGAGTCTCATGGCAAATGGAAATCATCTGCTTTCCCAAAACACCATCAAACACCTTTTGGCAGAAATTTAAAATGCATGTTTTGGCAATTTCCACTAATCTCCATGAGCTCAACTTTTTCCCACAACCTCATCTGCTCCTCCTCTACCTCCTTCATGCTTGGCTGCCCAAGGATCAATGATTAAGGGGGGCAGAGACCCAATTTTCCTCTCTGGACAGCCACTTTCCCCTCCCTTTCTCATCTCTCCCACTCCTGGCAAGTTCCAGAGCATCCAATGCCACTTTCCCATTGTTTACTCTCCCCTGCAGCTTCTAGACACAAGTGGACGCGCGAGTGCACGCGGAAAAGCCGCGGATGCCGGCCAAAGACGTGCTCTGGAGCGCGAGGCAGAGCAGGCGACCGTTGACGCCGCGTCCCCCGACCACCTCGAGCCTCCCCCTAGCGCCAGTCGAGGTGCCTCGACGTTCGCAACATACCACCGTGCAGGCACCCTCGTCTCTCCCTCTCTCTCACCTCCTGCGGCGCCTGCCCAAAGCCGCCCGGCTCGGCCAATGCATGGCCTCGCACGGGCGAGCACCAGAGCCTTGCCCCGCTCCTCCTCTGTCTTCCTGGCGCCCCACTCAACTCCCACAGACGCCATAGACAGCCCCTCGCCCTCTCTCCTGGCATCCCGAGCCATTGCCGCGGCCACCCGTGCGCCGTGTCCACGGTGAGCCACGGGTCGGCTACTTAAGGCCACCCCCGAGCCCCCTCTCTACTCCTTTGGCCCTCTCTCCATCCCGTGCATCCCCTGGACCAATCCGCACCTCCTCCCGTGCCCTCCAACCTCGTCCATGGCCGGAGCCGAGCCACCGAACACCGCCTAAATTCTCGTCTTCCGGGCCCCCTCCTCCCCACCTATGGGTTACCTTGCATCTCTACTGCCCCGCGGAGCTCCCCCGCACTCCGGTTACTCCTCCCGACGGCCGGAGCGTCGTGCCCGCCATCGCCGTCGGCCACGTCCGCCACGGACGGCGCTCTCCTTGACCAGGTCCTCCCCGGCATGCGTGCGACCAGTGGCTGGAAGCGCCTCTCTGCGCTGGTCACGCCGGTGGGCAGAACGTCGCCGGGGGCGCTCTGTAGCCCCGGCAATCGCCGGCGGGAGCCGCTCCTCCTCGCGTCCAGAGCGCGCGCGGGAGGTGGAAGACGACCTGCCGCTGGGGCCCGCACGACAGCGACCCAGCAGGCGGGCCCGTCCGTTTAAGTGGATACGGCTCCAGCGGAATCCGCTTCCCCCGCGCGGAAGCGTACTCCACGAGGGCGCCTTCGGCGTCGCCCTGTCGTCCGCCTGGCCGAGCCGCTGGGCCGGCCCAGTGCGTTGCGGTGCTATGCTGCGCTTGGTGCGCAGTATAGGTATAACCCCCCCCCCACTTCCTTTGTCTTTTCCTT
The DNA here is from genome assembly GCF_003073215.2 of Triticum urartu. NCBI lineage: Eukaryota > Viridiplantae > Streptophyta > Magnoliopsida > Poales > Poaceae > Triticum > Triticum urartu. The sequence continues at coordinate 34,453 of NW_024111978.1, read as the reverse complement.
TTCCAGAAATTTGTAAAATCTCCCAAATATTCATATTAACTCCAAATTGAATGATTCAAATTTCTGGTGACTCCATAAATCATGATCTACCTGTTTGGTGCAGCATGCACATTTTTCCTAAACAATTTTCCTCACACAAATTTAATAAAATCCCATTTTACATTTCTGTGATAAACTTTAGAAAATCACAGAGGGCTCAAATTTGATCCAAATACCATGATTCAAATTTCTAGATGCTCCTGAGTTTATAACTTAGGTCATGAACATTTTTATTAATACTTTCTGTGCCACACAATATATGAGCCATTTCTTCATATTTGTCAACTGTGCAAATTCATAGGAAATTCATTTGAACCCCAAATCCAGTGAAACCAACTCCTAGATGCTTCTAAAATCATGATTTCTTAAATGGGTGCCTTTGCTCATTTTTCAAAAATATATTTCTGTACACTTCTTGCAAATCCATAAACCCCTTGATTCCATCATGTTGAAATGTTCAAAAATATTCACTAATCCAATTCCAATGAAACCACCCTAGTTATTTTTCATATGACCAGGGAAGTCCTAGAAAAGTCAAATCCATATTTTTTAGAGCACTTTTATTTTTTGCCTTGTAGTGTTGCTTATTATGATTGTTTCGACGTTAGTTGACGAAGTAGATGGAGTACTTGGAGAAGTACCAGAAGATCTCAAGACTCTGATGAACCAGGCAAGCAGCCCTTTGACCATGTCTATGAAACCCTTTTTATGCATGTCATATAGCACTTTATTAGTGTTGCATCGAAATCATGATGAGATGGTAACCACTTTGATGGGTTGCCTCTATTACTTCCTCGTTGATACTTGCATTGTGCATGATCCTACCTCCTTATGAGGGTTATGCCGGTGGGAGTAGATAGGATGCTAAAGTAGTGCTATGCAAAAAAAAGGATGGGAATATGCATGGTGATGGAGACAAAGTATTTTCAAAAGACTTTTCGGAAACCCCATCGGGTGACACTTATGCCCGGGGGAGATGATGAGTTGGGTAACCACTTGATGACCAAGTGGTGTACCGAGGCAAGTGTGTGTGTTGTTTTTCAAAACGGATTGGTTTAAGTTGCGACCGTTATTCCAACCTTACATGCGCAACCACTCTACCCTTGTATGGGAAAGGGCATTATTGATTACCTAGGCCGATACTAGCTTGGAGCCCGCATTACTAGTGACGGGAGAGTTGTTGGTGCGCTCTCTCGGGACGGGGTCGTGCCAGGTAGGGCGGCCATGACTGTTTTCACAGGGCACCGGATACACCGTTGTGTCCCCTCTCGGATGTTACGATCTCGAGTGAGTCTCGTATGATGTACATCGTGAGGATACGGAACAACGAGTGGACTCCTTGTTAGTGTCGTCTAGGGAAAGATAGTGATCGGGTGCTTACCCCGGGTACTTGAGGTACCGCGGGTCGTGGATGACACGGAAGTTCCCGGATCTTGTGGGTAAAGTGTGCAACCTCTGCAGAGTGTAAAACTATTCGAATAGCCGTGTCCACGGTCAAGGACAGTTGGGTAACCGCTCTTGGGCTACGTCCACTTGTTTACAAACCAGTGTGTGTGGGAAGAACTACTTGGGTCAAGTCAAAGGACTTGACATGGATGAGTTGGGTTGGAGCCCACTCCCTTTATGTTGATATCTGTAACCTGTCCTCTTGGTTACTTGAATTCTCCTGATGCATGTCTTACAAGTTGTTGAACATGTCATTGCACTCAAAACTAGCTTTCCGCAAAAATTTACCTATATCATGCATTGTTGTATCTTGAACCAAAACATGGGTTGCTTGCGAGTACATTCAAAGTACTCATTGGCTTGCACTGGTTATTTTATTGGCCAGGCATGAAAGAACAAGATATAATGAAGAGTACCTTGGTGACGAACATGCGAGCTAGGACGCTTCCCAGTCAGAATGCCTGTAGGGTTAAGGCAGATGGCATGGGTCCAAGTTGTTATTGAAGATTTCCGCTACGATGATACACTCAAGACTTGACCATAATGGTCCTACTTGTGTAAAACGGTATGTATGGATGTAAGACTCTTGTTATTCAGCTTCTGTGTGTTCAGTGAGCATTGATCTCTGGGATCACTGTACATGTGCATTCGGTGATCTCGACTTATGAGTCGGGGTCCCCACAAACCCGCTGTGCGGGGTGGAGGGGGAGGGCAGGGCCGAGGTCACCATGGCTCCCGAGGAAGAGGAGGACGGGGTTGTTTAGCTACGCCCCCACCGGCGGCCCTTCCTCTGATGGAAGGCCATGTTGGGGATCAGCCCCGGGAGTTCATCATCAGGCTGTACAAGCCCCCGTGTGGTCATCTTCGTCTCCCTACTCCATTCGCACAGGAAATGGAGCTTGAACAACCACGCTCTCTGAGGTTGCACAAGAGGGGCTGTGGGAATGTCGGTATGCGGGTGGATGTCGATTTCCCAGCTCCTCATGTCATGTACCTCCGTCGTGGCTACAAGACTTTTGCTAGTACCCACGGCTTCTCGGAGGGGCACGTTCTCCAGTTCAAATTAATGGAGAACGACCTACTCTCCATCAAGATCTTCGGCCACTCGGGAGGTCGCTTAGGGTTCTGCGCAGAGAGCTGTACCGATGACAAAAGCTCCTCTTCGAGTGAAAGAAACGAGGAGGGCAGTGACGGTGATGACGACGACAGCGGGCGGGAGGGCGACGACTCCGACTCCGGCTGATCGCCGCCCGCACCATGTTCGTCACGCGGCAGCACCATCATCTGCAACCGCATCTCCCTCCTGGCAACGTGATTTGCCGGGTAGTTGGATGAAGAGGTGGGGGTGGTGCTCCCCGACCCCACCAGCAGTCCTCCAGCTGTACCCCGGCAGGCTCCCTCTTGGGCAGCAGCTCCATTCTCCTACCGCGTCCGGCTGTCCCTGGTGGCGGTAGCTGACGAGTCGCCTCCGCCGTGCTCTCCATCGATGCGTTCCCCAGTGATCCCCTGCTCTCGCTAGGCTACCTCTCCTGGAACCCAATGGGGGCGGGCTGGGATCCTGCCCAGGCGCTCCTTTTGCCCTCCTCGCCTTCAACGATAATGCCTAGGAGGAGAGGGACAAGAAAGGGCATCCGCATCTTTTTTTGAATCTTAAATCTGTAGGCACTTGCCAAATTTTAATTCAAATAATGTAATCTCTCGAGTCCAAGTTTGTGTTCTGTAATGCTTGTACTTGTATCAGCATGTTAACGAAAAAGATGAACCTTGACGGTAACCCGTGCATGTATATGTCCATGTAGAGGTGGGATGCCTCTTTAGTGTAAATAAACGAGTTTTTCCCGGCAGGCTATCCTACCAGTATCCTTTTACTTGCCGGACAACTATGTCTACCGGGCCAAATCCAAGGGGACCAGCCCCCCGCCAACTCCTTTTTACCAAAGGCCACTATGACCACCCTGACCGAAGCAGCGTTCGAGTCAAGGATGGGAGCACCTAAGTCTCAAAAGAGTGGCAAGGCTTTCTTATGCACAAGTTATAGTTTACAGAACACTAATGGACAAGAGGTAGAACTTATCTGTTTGGCTTGCCGGGATCACAGTGCCGGGCTATCTTCTCAATTCCTTGTTGAAGCCAAGTTCGCGGCAGGAACCTGCAGCTTCATGAAGATGAGAATGAATGCAGGATGCGATCCTATCTATATGCATATGCAAATGCTCATGAAATGCTTATGAAGTGATCTTGGAATGCTCATGCATGCATGCAACTTGATCGGGGCCCCCCATAGTGCTTCGTTTATTTTCTCTTGCACAGGGTCATCGCCCAGGCTTTGTACAAGGGGTTACATGCAGATGAGGAAAGGCATGTACAAAAGGGTGGCTGCCGGGCAGGGCTCGACAGCCATGCCTTGTGGGTAGAACGTGTGGAGATGCTCAATATTCCATGAGTTTTGCAATAGAGTGCCATCTCTAGTCTCCAAACGGACTGCGCCAGGTATGGTGACTCGTACTACCCGGTAAGGGCCTTCCCACTTCGGTGATAACTTGTTTGTACCCTTGGCGGACTAAACGCACCTAAGGACAAGGTCGCCTTCCTTAAAACACCGGGCATGAACCCTGCGGCTGTGATAGCGACGCATGGCTTGCTGATAGCATGCCGCACGCATAGCAGCCCAGAGACGGTTCTCCTCGAGTAGCATAGCGTCGTCACGCCAGTGCTGATCTTGCGCTATTCCATCATAGGCAAGCACTCGAGGCGACCCATAAATGAGTTTTGTGGGGATAACTTCTTCTGCCCTGTAGACCAGGGAGAAGGGAGTCTCCCTGGTAGCTCGGTTTGGTGTCGTTCTGAGGGACCAAAGAACTACCGGCAGCTCCTCGATCTGCCCCCTGTCGTGCTTCCATAGCGCATCAAAGGTTCTTGTCTTGAGGCCCCACAGCACTTTAGCGTTCGCCCTCTAGGCTTGTCCATTTGCTCCGGGGGTGCGCCACAGAGGCAAATGAGATCTTGCATCCGAGGGCATGAACATATTGCATGAAGGCGCGGCTCGTGAACTGGGTGCCATTGTCGGTAATAATCCTTGCCGGAATTCCAAAATGACACACCAGCTCTTCAAGAACTTTATAGCTGACTGAGCAGTCACCTTTCTCACAGCAGTCACTTCCGGTCACTTTGTAAACTTATCAACAACAATGAACAAGAATTCAAAGCCCCCGATTACTTGGGGGAAGGGCCCGAGGATATCGAGCCCCTAGACTGAAAATGGCCATGATAGAGGGATTGTCTAAAGAGCTTGGGCAGGCAGGTGGGTTTTCTTGGAATGGAACTGTCAGGCTTCACACTTGGTGACTAGCTCGACCGCATCTTGGAGGTCTATGGGCCAATAGAATCCTTGCCGGAATGCTTTCCCAACTAATGCCCTTGATCTAATGCGGGATCCGCACATGCATTTGTGTATCTCAGCCAGCAGTTCCTTTCCTTCCTCCCGACAGACACACTTCAATTTCACACGTTGGGCCTCCTTCTGTACAAAGTCTCATCGATAAACGTACATACTGGCCCTCCGGGCTACTTTCTTTCAGCTTCATCTTGGTCGAGGGAAGTTCTTACGGTTTGGAGGAACTGGACAATGTGCCTTGCCCAAGTTGGAGCCTGGGGCTCGGCAACGAGGACTAGCGGCACCTCCTCTGCTGCGGGAGCACATGCCTCGTTCGCGGGGGCCATGGGCCCAGTTGGATGGTGTGGTCTGGCAGGCTGGGAGGAGTTGTTTCCAGCAGGGTCTCTGCCAGGAGCGGACGGCTCTAACGGAGAGGCTTACTAGTGTCCATTGTTCTCCTTTTCTGAGCCGTTGTTGCTGGGGATACGGAGGGCTGAGTAAAATGGAGAACAAAAGTTCCTAGTTCCACAGGAAGCTTTTGCGCAGCACACTTTCACGGATGATCAGCTATGTTGTTTTCCGCACGAGGTATGTGCTCTGTTTGCAATCCGTCAAAGCATTCCTCCAATCTTCTCACTTCCTCTATGTATGCCTCCATCAATGGACTTTGGTAATCCTTATTAACTTGTCTCACCACAAGCTGTGAATCTCCTCGAATGACCGGCTTCTTAATTCCCAATTCTGCTGCAATCTTGAGCCTGGCAAGGAGCCCTTCATACTCTACTGTATTGTTGGTCGCCTCCTCCCAGGCAAAATGCATTTGGACAACGTGCTTCAAGTGCTCCCCGGAGGGGACAACAATAAGCACGCCAGCCCCCGCACCTTGCAGGGAAAAGGCACCATCAAAATACAAAATCCATTCTTGGGGTGATTCCTTGCCGGGGATAACTGTCTCTGCCACTTCCTCATCGGGGGTTGGCGTCCATTCTGCAATAAACTCTGCCAATGCCCTACTCTGGATGGTTTATGTGCTATCAAACTTACAACTAAAACTGGATAACTCCAAAGCCCATTCCACTATTCTACCAGTAGTATCAGGGTTTTGGAGCATCCTTTGCAACGGGAAGCGAGTGACAACTCTAATCTCATGGGCTTGGAAGTAGTAGCGTAGTTTCCTTGAGGCCATGATGAGGCCAAAGATCAACTTTTGCACGCCAGAGTACCTCGATCTAGCCCCCTGCAACAAGGATCTGACGAAGTACACTAGGCGCGGCACCACTTTCTTCTTTGCCGCATCCTTGGAGTTGCTCTTACTGCTGTGCTCATTTCTGTCCTGATCCTTTTCTGACTCTGCCGGTCCTTGCTCACTTTCTGCTTCATCTACTTCCCGTTGTGCCACCAAGGCTGCAATAACCACATGGTTGGTTGCTGCTAAATATAGCAGCAACGGTTCTTGTGGCTTCAGAGCAACCAAGGTGGGTACAGAGGACAAGTAGGCCTTCAACTCTTGCAAAGTTGCATCTGCTTCCGGGGTCCACTTCATGGGCCTTGCCTTCTTCAAGATTTTGAAGAATGGCAGGGCGCGCTCGCACTGGTAGAAAAGGGCCTATAGTCCGGTTCGTAAGGGCCTTTAGTCGGTTCCGGAACGGGACTAAAGTGTCGGTACTAATACCCTTTAGTCCCGGTTCAATCCAGAACGGGACTAAAGGCCCACGTGGGCAGTGCGCAGAGCCCAGTCAGGAGACCCTTTGGTCCCGGTTGGTGGCACCAACCGGGACCAATAGGCATCCACGTGTCAGCATTTCTGTGGGGGTTTTTGTTTTTTTTGAAAAGGGGGGGGTTGGGGGTTTTGGGGGGTTAATTTAGGTGTTTCATATATTGTGTTAACTAGCTATAATTTAATAGAGAGAAGTGTCTCTGTTATGTCCATGCTTTGGTCGACCTACGTACTATACATACGTATAGAGAGGACCTAGACACGCTAGCTAGCTAGTAAGCAAACGAAGGAAACAGAAGATCGTCATGAACCATATATGCAATACAGAGGAAGTGATATTGACCACACCCCTCTCCTTCTCCGAGAGATTGGTCGAACAACAAGTTCTCGTATATCTATCTGACACTACCGGCTACATATATACAATAATTATCTCTTACAAATATAATCATACGGACTCAGGGTCCACATAGAATTCTCCGTCTTCAGGGATCACGTGGTCAAGAAAGAATGCCGCCAATTCCTCTTGAATTGCTCGCATGCGAGCTAGTGCTAGGAGTTCATCCCGCTTCCGAAACATCTAATTTGAAGAAGGGGGTCAATACATATATATATATATAAATGAATGAAACTCAACACAAATGATGGTAATAAAATAAAATTGTGAATGTTGTTATTTACGTACTTCATATTGTTCGTTAGAGTACCCGCCCCGCTCACAGGTCGTGTGGCGGATGGACTCGCAGATGTAGTATCCACAGAAATCATTCCCTTGTTCCTGCCACAACCACTTTACAAGAAATAGAGGTCAATCAAACTGATAAGCAAGAATGCTAAATGGTATTGATGAAACTAGCGCTTGAATCACTAGGAGATGCGCGGAACATGCTACTATAGTACTTACTTTCGGGTGTCTAAATTCCAGCTCCTTCGGCAGTCCCGGAACTGTTTTGGTGAATTTTCTCCAAACCCTGCCGGACAAAGAAAACAATTACTTGATATCAGGAAATGAAAAAAGTTGCTGATATGGTGGATAATGATCGATTTAAATTACTTCTTGAGGATTTTCAGATGTCCGCATACGTCCTGGGATCTTTTCGTTTAGAGTCCAAGACGGTTACTACTCCCTGCTCAAGCTTAATCTCTAGGAGAATATAGTGGAAACTGCACACACATGCATAACTCATCGAAATTTACATTACTATAACCTTGACTAATATATAAGGGAAACCGAATACGCAGAACGCAACTCACTGAAGTTGTAAGGAAAGAGTATTATATCTTTGTTTTGATTTAGTACGAACGATCGTAGCAAGTTAGCCTCGGTAGCTGCGGCATGAAGTTTAACCTGAGCTGCATCTATGAGATATGTGTTAATGAACCCAATATCACCGACTTGTCTTTTCTTCAATTCGGCGATCTTCAATCTGCATAATATAGTGAGGATGATTATAAATACATGCAATGAAAGAGCTAAGCTATATAGAGAAACTTAATGACAGAAGTAGTACTACTTACAGACAGTAGCAGGCGACCGTTGTTTTATCGAGGGACAATTGATTGAAAAACTGATAGAACTCCTCAAATGGAACAGGCAACAGATCAATTCCAACGAGGTCATGCTCCTTTTTAACTTTCACATACAAAGTACTCCTCCCCCCAGAGTCTCTGCAGATTTTCAAGTACCAATCATGCAATCTTCGCATCATCGTTGATAGAGATCTTTCATCTTTGACGAGAGGCTTCCCGTACTCGTATCTTTGTATCTGCACGTCCATGGGTTCATAATGTACTTCGTCGGGCAGGTAATCTGCAAGATTGCTATAACCGGGCACCATCCTCGGATCATTAGAGACGTTGTGGCTAGGCACCTTTAGTGGGGGGCACGATTGCTTCGCTTGTTCGCCGAGCTGGGCAATTTGTTTCCCAGCTCGTCGTTCTTTCAGCCTTTGATCACTGACACTAGGAAACCTCTCTCGACCCCTCGGCGATCCTCGACCCCTCGAACCCTCGATGACCCTGGAACCCTCGACCCCTAGACGACCCTCTTTTTCCTCTCATGTTCGAGAGGATCGCCGAGGGGTCGGGAGGTTTCCTAGTGTCAAAGGATTCAACAAAACCATGTCTTCATCATTAGGCGAAAGTAACATGTGCATGATGGTACGAAGCTCTTGAAAGTTGTTCTGGAACGGAGTCCCAAATAGGATAATTCGCTTTTTGGTACAAAGTTCAGCAAGAGCCTTCCGAATATCGCTATTTGGAAGGCCTTTGCTGAATTCGTACCAAAAGGCGGATTATTCTATCCGGGACTCCATTCCAGAACAACTTTGCAGAACTTCGTACCAACATGCCCTGGTTACTTCCGGTTAATGATGAAGGCATGGATTTCTTCAATACTTTGACACTAGGAAACCTCTCTCGACCCCTCGGCGATCCTCGACCCCTCGAACCCTCGACGACCCTGGAACCCTCGACCCCTAGACGACCCTGCTGGAACCCTCGACCCTCGACTCTATAGAACCCTCGAACCCTCGACCCTGAAACCCTCGACCCTTGACCCCTTAACGACCCTCGACCCTCTACCCTAGTTCCCGACCCTCGACCCCTCGGCGATCCTCGACACCCTTGTTCCCGAGAAAAATTAAGAAGAAGAAGAAGAAAATAGAGGAGAAGAAGAAAGGAATAGCTAGAGGAGAAGATCGAAGAAAAAAGAAGAAAAAGAAGAGGAGAAGAAGAAAGGAATAGTGGAGAAGAAGAGAAAATAGAATATATTCTATTTTCTCTTCTTCTCCACTATTCCTTTCTTCTTCTCCTCTTCTTTTTCTTCTTTTTTCTTCTTCTTATTTATTTCTCCTCTTCTTTTCCTCTCCTCTTCTTCTTTCTTTCCTCTTCTTATTTTCTTCTTTCCTATCCTTCTTTTTCTAAAATTGTAACTTTTGCATATATAAAACTCTTCTAAAATTGTAACTTTCTATATAAAACTTTCCTATCGGGAGGGGGAGAAGATCTAAGAAAAAAAAAGAAAAAAAGAGGAGAAGAAGAAAGGAATAGAGGAGAAGAAGAAAAATAGAAAAAAAAATTCTATTTTTTCTTCTTCTCCTCTATTCCTTTCTTCTTCTCCTCTACCTTTTCTTCCTCTCCTCGTCTTCTCCTTCTTCCTCTCCACTAACATAAAATGCACTAACCTAAAATGCAACAAACATAAGATGCACTAAATCGATCAACTAACCTAAAATCATTGATAAAATGCACTAACCTAAAATCGATATCTACTAACAACTTAAAAAAATTAGTACATATATGAAAAAATGCATATATGAAAAGAAAACATCATCATATCATCAATAGAAAAAAAACATCATCATATCATCAACAGAAAAAAAATCATCATATCATCAACATCATCATATCATCAACCTAAAATCAGTGATAAAAAGGGCGCCGGCGGCCGGACCGAAAGTGGTGGCGTGTGGTCGGGGCGACGGCGACGGGGTTGGGGAAGGGGCGGCGCGCGCGGCGACGGCGACGGGGTCAGGGAAGGGGCGGCGCGCCGCGGGCGCGCGGCGGGGCGGGCTCGGGGACGGGGCGGAGCGGGCTCGGGGACGGGGCGGGGCGACGACGGGCTCGCCGACGGGCTCGGGGACGGGGCGGGCCGACGGCGGCGGGCGTGGGGCGACGGCGACGGCGACGGGGTCAGGGAAGGGGCGGCGCGCCGCGGGCGCGCGGCGGGGCGGGCTCGGGGACGGGGCGGAGCGGGCTCGGGGACGGGGCGGGGCGACGACGGGCTCGCCGACGGGCTCGGGGACGGGGCGGGCCGACGGCGGCGGGCGTGGGGCGACGGCGACGGCGACGGGGTCAGGGAAGGGGCGGCGCGGGGCGACGACGGGCTCGGGGCGGCGCGCGGCGGGCGCAGGGCGACGACGGGCTCGGGGCGGCGACGACGACGACGAACGGCCTAGGGGCGAATGGGAGCGGTTGGCCAAAATTTCACAAGTGTTGGCTTATATAGACAGAGCAATGGTCCCGGTTCGTGACACCAACCGGGACTAATGCCCCTCTTTGGTCCCGGTTGGTGCCACGAACCGGAACCAAAGGCCAATTTTCAGCAGCCGAAAGGGCGGGAAGCAGCGGCCTTTGGTCCCGGTTGGTGGCACCAACCGGGACTAAAGGGGGGCATTGGTCACGGTTGGTGCCACGAACCGGGACTAAAGGGGGGCATTGGTCACGGTTGGTGCTACCAACCGGGACCAATGGCCTTTCCTGCCCCGCGCCCAAAAGTTTAGTCTCACATCGCTAGCTGAAGGGCGCCGGCACTGGTTTATAAGCGCGGGTGTGCCTCCCCATTCGAGCTCCTCTCTAATGCAGGCTTTCGGGCCTAAACTTGCTACTGCTTGTGGGCCTATTGGGCCTTCTGCGGACCTAAATCCTGGCCCATGTAGGGTTTCTAGTCGTATTCAGTGCGTGGAGGCCCAGTAGGTGGCATTTTTTTTGGTTTTTTCTTTTTTATTTCTATATTTTTTTTTGGTTTTTTATTTTTTTATTTCTACTTAAAAACTAAATACTTACAGTTTTTTAGTGATTTCTTTTTTGCTTTTAGGTCACAAAAATTATTTCTGTTAGTGCCATTAGTTTTTAAATTTTGAATAGTTTAAATTTGAATTTTTAAATTTGTGTGAATACTAGTTTTATGAATAACTTTAACTATAAAAATAGAATTTTTTTCTATTTATTTTTTATTTATACTTACAACTAATACTTATAGTTTGATTTTAGGTCACAAAAATTATATCCTTTTTGCTATTGAAGAATATTATAGTTTTATTTTAGTTGATCATAACATAATATTTTAATTGATTTTTTTATTTTCATAAAAGTTTTGTAGTTCATTCTGTTTGCTATTAATTCATTCTTTGAGCTAAATGACTCTGAAATTGGAAAGCATTTCAAAATGAACTCTGAAAAGGTTGAAAGTTGGCATGGTATCATCATTTCACCCACATAGCATGTTCCAAAAAGTAGAGAGGGTTATGACAAAAACTTGATGCACTTTGTGTACAAAATGGACAATCACTTTCGAAGTATCAAGTTTCGAACCATAAGACATGAAAGCATTTCAAATGAACTCTGAAAAAGTTGAAAGTTGGGATGGTATCATAATTTCACCCACATAGCATGTGCATGTACAAAACGGACAATGGTAGCATGTTCGTCTGTTACAAATTTGGCATGGTATCATCATAATAGTTGCGGGAGAAAGTCTTCACTTTTTCTTCGCTTGTGTCATTTGCTTATTGCGTCGTAACCATGGATAATCTTCATTGTTTATCAGGATGCTTGGGTCAGCCTTGACATTGAAGGGAGGAATTTCATGAAACTTTTCATAATCTTCAGACATGTCTGTCTTGCCGTCCACTCCCAGGATGTCCCTTTTTCCTGAAAGAACTATGTGGCGCTTTGGCTCATCGTATGATGTATTCGCTTCCTTATCTTTTCTTTTTCTCGGTTTGGTAGACATGTCCTTCACATAGATAACCTGTGCCACATCATTGGCTAGGACGAACGGTTCGTCAGTGTACCCAAGATTTTTCAGATCCACTGTTGTCATTCCGTACTGTGGGTCTACCTGTACCCCGCCGCCTAACAGATTGACCCATTTGCACTTAAACAAAGGGACCTTAAAATCAGGTCCGTAGTCAAGTTCCCATATGTCCACTATGTAACCATAATATGTGTCCTTTCCGCTCTCGGTTGCTGCATCAAAGCGGACACCGCTGTTTTGGTTGGTGCTCTTTTGATCTTGGGCGATCGTGTAAAATGTATTCCCATTTATCTCGTATCCTTTGTAAGTCAATACAGTCAAAGATGGTCCCCTGGACAACAAGTACAACTCATCACAAACAGTGTTGTCACCTCTGAGATGTGTTTCCAACCAACTGCTGAAAGTCCTGATGTGTTCACATGTAATCCAGTCGTCGCACTGCTCCGGGTGTTTGGAGCGCAGACTGTTCTTGTGTTCATCGACATACGGGGTCACCAAGGTAGAGTTCTGTAGAACTGTGTAGTGTGCTTGAGACCAAGAATATCCGTCCCTGCATATTATTGAGTCTCTTCCAAGAGTGCCTTTTCCAGTCAGTCTCCCCTCATACCGCGATTTAGGGAGACCTATCTTGTTAAGGCCAGGAATGAAGTCAACACAAAACCCGATAACATCCTCTGTTTGATGGCCCATGGAGATGCTTCCTTCTGGCCTAGCGCGGTTACGGACATATTTCTTTAGACTCCCATGAACCTCTCAAAGGGGAACATATTGTGTAGAAATACGGGCCCCAGGATGACAATCTCGTCGACTAGATGAACTAGGACGTGCGTCATGATATTGAAGAAGGATGGTGGGAACACCAGCTCGAAACTGACAAGACATTGCGCCACATCACTCCTTAGCCTTGGTACGATTTCTGGATCGATCACCTTCTGAGAGATTGCATTGAGGAATGCACATAGCTTCACAATGGCTAATCGGACGTTTTCCGGTAGAAGCCCCCTCAATGCAACCGGAAGCAGTTGCGTCATAATCACGTGGCAGTCATGAGACTTTAGGTTCTGAAACTCTTCGTCCTGGCCTAATTATTATTCCTTAATATTCGACGAGAAGCCAGTCGTGACCTTCATACTGAGCAGGCATTCAAAGAAGATTTCTTTCTCTTCTTTCGTAAGAGCGTAGCTGGCAGGACCTTTATACTGTTTCGGAGGCATGCCGTCTTTTTCGTGCAAACGTTGCAGGTCCTCCCGTGCCTCAGGTGTATCTTTTGTCTTCCCATACACGCCCAAGAAGCCTAGCAGGTTCACGCAAAGGTTCTTCGTCACGTGCATCACGTCGATTGAGGAGCGGACCTCTAGGTCTTTCCAGTAGGGTAGGTCCCAAAATATAGATTTCTTCTTCCACATGGGTGCGTGTCCCTCAGCGTCATTCGGAACAGCTAGTCCACCAGGACCCTTTCCAAAGATTACGTAGTGTAAATCATTAACCATAGCAAGCACGTGATCACCGGCGCGCATGGCGGGCTTCTTCCGGTGATCTGCCTCGCCTTTGAAATGCTTGCCTTTCTTTCGACATTGATGGTTGGTCGGAAGAAATCGACGATGGCCCAGGTACACATTCTTCCTGCATTTGTCCAGGTATATACTTTCAGTGTCCTCTAAACAGTGCGTGCATGCGTGGTATCCTTTGTTTTTCTGTCCTGAAAGGTTACTGAGAGCGGGCCAATCGTTGATGGTCACGAACAGCAACTCCTTAAGGTTAAATTCCTCCTGTCTGTGCTCATCCCACGTACGTACACCGTTTCCATTCCACAGCTGTAAATGTTCTTCAACTAATGGCCTTAGGTACACATCAATTTCGTTGCCGGGTTGCTTAGGGCCTTGGATGAGAACTGGCATCATAATGAACTTCCACTTCATGCACATCTAAGGAGGAAGGTTATACATACATAGAGTCACGGGACAGGTGCTGTGATTGCTGCTCTGCTCCCCGAAAGGATTAATGCCATCCGCGCTTAAAGCAAACCATTCATTCCTTGGGTCCTTTGCAAACTCATCCCAGTACTTTCTCTCGATTTTTCTCCACTGCGACCCGTCAGCGGGTGCTCTCAACTTCCCATCTTTCTTTCGGTTCTCACTGTGCCATCGCATCAACTTGGCATGCTCTTCGTTTCTGAACAGACGTTTCAACCATGGTATTATAGGAGCATACCACATCACCTTCGTAGGAACCCTCTTCTTGAGGGGCTCGCCGTCAACATCACCAGGGTCATCTCGTCTGATCTTATACCGCAACGCACCGCATACCGGGCATGCGTTCAGATCCTTGTATGCACCGCGGTAGAGGATGCAGTCATTAGGGCATGCATGTATCTTCTCCACCTCCAATCCTAGAGGGCATACGACCTTCTTTGCTGCGTATGTACTATCGGGCAATTCGTTATCCTTTGGAAGCTTCTTCTTCAATATTTTCAGTAGCTTCTCAAATCCTTTGTCAGCCACATCATTCTCTGCCTTCCACTGCAGCAATTCCAGTACGGTACCGAGCTTTGTGTTGCCATCTTCGCAATTGGGGTATAACCCTTTTTTGTGATCCTCTACATGCGATCGAACTTCAGCTTCTCCTTTTGACTAATGCATTGTGTCCTTGCATCGACAATGACCCGGCGGAGATCATCATCATCGGGCACATCATCTGGTTCCTCTTGATCTTCAGCAGCTTCACCCGTTGCAGCATCATTGGGCACATCGTCTGGTTCCTCTTGATCTTCACCAACTCCCCCCGTTGCAGCATCACCGTATTCAGGGGGCACATAGTTGTCATCGTAGTCTTCTTCTTTGCCGTCTTCCATCATAACCCCTATTTCTCCGTGCCTCGTCCAAACATTATAGTGTGGCATGAAACCCTTGTAAGGCAGGTGGGAGTGAAGGATTTTCCGGTTAGAGTAAGACCTCGTATTCCCACATTCAGTGCATGGACAACACATAAAACCATTCTGCTTGTTTGCCTCAGCCGCATCGAGAAACTCATACACGCCCTTAATGTACTCGTGGGTGTGTCTGTCACCGTACATCCATTGCCGGTTCATCTGCGTGTATTATATATAATTAAGTCTCCAAATTAATAGAAGTTCATCATCACATTAAAACCAAAGTGCATACATAGTTCTCATCTAACAACATATAGCTTTCCAGAGCATCTAATTAATTAAACCATACATTGAAACTATGTAAAACATTTCAATGCGAAAACAAATGCGATCATAATCGCAACCAAGGTAACAATTGATCCAACGGCATAATGATACCAAGCCTCGGTATGAATGGCATATTTTCTAATCTTTCTAATCTTCAAGCGCATTGCATCCATCTTGATCTTGTGATCATCGACGACATCCGCAACATGCAACTCCAATATCATCTTCTCCTCCTCAATTTTTTTATTTTTTCCTTCAACAAATTGTTTTCTTCTTCAACTAAATTTAATCTCTCGACAATAGGGTCGGTTGGCATTTCCGATTCACATACATCCTAGATAAATAAAATCTATGTCACATTGGTCGGCATAATTTTCATAAACAATAAATGAACCAATAGTTATAAAGATAATATACATACCAAATCCGAATCATAGACAGGACGAGGGCTGACAGGGGCAGATACCAAAACCATTGCACTATATAAGATGCAATAATAAATGTAAGAAAATGATACAAGTATCTATCTAAACATACAAGTAAGAATATTTTTCCTTTCAGAAAGAAGATAAGAACAAGAGGCTCACCACGGTGGTGTCGGTGATGAGATCGGCGCGGGTGATCGACGGCGGTGAAGACGGGGACGGGGCGTGACGGACCGCTAAATCTAGACAAATCTCGAGGAAAATTGAGCTTGGAGGTCGAGCTTCGAGAGGAGAAAGCTTAAGTAGTGTGGCTCGGGCATTCCATCGAACACCTCATGTGCATAGGAGGTGAGCTAGAGCACCACAAAGCCCTCTCCCCCTCGGCCAGAAAAAACCGAGCACTGTGCTTTGCTCTTGCGCGAGGGGGTATATATAAGCACCTCATTGGTCCCGGTTGATGACATGAACCGGGACTAAAGGGAAGCCTTTGGTCCCGGTTCAAGCCACCAACCGGGACCAATGGTGGTGGGCCAGGAGCGAGGCCCATTGGTCCCCGTTTGTCCCACCAACCGGGACCAAAAGGTCCAGACGAACCGGGACCAATGGCCCACGTGGCCCGGCCGGCCCCCTGGGCTGACGAACCGGGACCAATGCCCACATTGGTCCCGGTTCTAGACTGAACCGGGACTAATGGGCTGAGCCGGCCTGGACCATAGCCCTGTTTTCTACTAGTGTCGGCAGACCTGGAAATGAATCTGCTTAGCGGCAACGCACCCTATCAGACGCCTCACATCCTTGACTGTCCTTGGCGCCTGGATCTGCTCGATAGATTTAATCTTGTTGGGGTTGGCTTTGATCCCCCGATGGGACACAAAGAACCCAAGCAGCTTGTCGGAGGGAACGCCAAACACACACTTCTTCGGTTTGAGCTTCAATTTAATCTTGCGCAGGTTAGCAAATGTTTACTCCAAATCCTGAATAAGGGTGGCTCTATCCTTGGTTTTGACCACAATATCATCCATATAAGCTTCTATGTTTCTGTGGAGTTGTGTCTCAAAACCAATCTGGACTGCCCTTGCAAAAGTGGACCCGACACTCTTTAATCCGAATGGCATGCGGACAAAACAGTACGTATCACATGGAGTGATGAACGACGTCTTCTCTTCATCTTCCTTGGACATGAAGATCTGGTGGTACCCAAAATATGCATCCAAAAAGGAGAGCAAATCACAGCCTGATGTGGAATCCACAATCTGATCAATATGCAGCAAGGGAAACGGGTCCTTCGGGCAAGCTTTGTTGAGATATGTGAAATTTATGCAAAGCCTCCACTTCCCATTTGTCTTCTGAACTACTACTGGATATGCCAACCACGTGGGATGCAAGACTCCTCTGACCAAACCAGTTGCTTCCAATTTCTTGATCTCTTCTGCAATAAACTGCTGCCTCTCCAAGGCCTCCTTCCGGACTTTCTGCTTGACAGGTCGGGCTATGGGTAGACAGCAAGGTGGTACTCGATTACCTCCCTGAGAACACCAGGGATATCAGATGTTTGCCATGCAAACACATCGAAAATTTCCCATAGGAAGGCAACGAGCGCGCTTTCCTATTTGTCATTGAGGGTGGAGCTGATAGTGAAAGTACCATCAACGCCAGCCAACCTTGCCAGGACCTTCTTCATTTGGGTAGCAGTGACCATGGATCTCTTATTTGTTGGAACACTCCGGCACGTCGTCAACAGGTGTCGTGCACTCAGTGGGGGCACGCTTCCCGGACTCTTTGCCGGATTCCCTACAACCCTTCTTCTTTCCTCTGTCCTCCTTGGCAGGAACTGCTGCTGCCGCTGCCTCTGTCGCGACTGCATTCTGGTACATCTTGTCCACTCAAACGACTGCATCCTTCTCATCTGATGGGATGGTAATGACCCCCAAAGGCCTAGGTATCTTCGAGGAATTATAGGCATAGTGGGATGCCGCCATGAATTTAGCCAGGGCTGGGCGTCCAAGAATCCCATTATACAGCAGGGGGAGATCGACTACATCGAACACAATCTTCTCAGTCCGGTAGTTCAGTTCTCCCTCAAACATTACCGGCAATGTGATCTTTCCCTTAGGATGACTCCTTCTGGGACTAGATCTTTGAAACATGTCGGTAACTTCCAGCTCTTCTTCTGATATCTAAAGTCTTTGGGGAGATCATATTCAACTCGGCCCTGCCGTCCACCAACATCTTTGTAACCTTGAGGTTGCGAATTGTTGGGGAGAACAACAATGGCAAGCACCCTACCGCAATGGTACGGCTAGGATGATCCTCTTCGTCAAATATGATGGGCGTGTGTAACCATTTGAGCAGCTTCCGGGCCTCTGGCGTTGGTTCCACGACATTGACTTCTCGTGCCCACCGCTTGAGCTGGTGGTGAGAGGTGTGCAAAGATGCACCCCCGTCAATGCACAGGGCGCCAGTGGCCGTCTGAAACTCCTGCTCACTGGTTTCCTCTTCATCCCCTCCACCACTCTCATCATCACAGACTTCCTTCTCTCGACCTCTGGCGGGCTTTCCTTGGTTCCGAAAGGGTTTACCGGGGCAATTTACTTCACCGCCACAACCCTTACCGCCATCAACATTCTGACCCTTTTCCTTGTCACGCTTCTCATACTCTGCTCTCTGTCTCTTAACAAGCTGCTCAACCTGATAACACTCCTGAAGGTCGTGGCCTTTGGTTTGATGAATCTTTCAGTACGACCCATCACCTTTCCTAGCCTTCTCGGCAGCCGCAGCCTCCCGACAGTCGGCACACACGGAAGCTTCCTTGTCGGGGGCCTCAGCCTTGACCTTCTTACCAGTACTAAGTGTACTCAATTGTCGACGCTCAAAAGTGGCACGTTTATAAAGAGTGGCTTGAAGCTATGTCAAGAGTAATTCAAACTTACTATTGAAAGTCACTATGAGATGGCTCTCTTCGAGAAGATCATGAGAATATGAAGATGGTCTAAAATGGAGTTCGGATGCAAAAGTTATGACAACTTCAGAGATGCTCATGTTGACACCAGATTAAAGAATGGCTTGAAACCCAATTAAGATGTCCTCATATGGAAAAATGATCAACACGAATTGTCTTCGTCTCGTCGAAACGGTCGATTTTGATATAAAAATCGTCCCAATCCGAGTTCGTATGCAAAAGTTAGAGCTATCGGAGTGCAGCCCTGTCACGAGGCGAGATGTGGCGCGCCCACCAGACATAGGTCTGATGGGTAGCGCGAGCGAACAGGTGTTCTGCGTGACCGTTTTGGCCTAGAAGATGGCCTCAAATCGAAAAACGTTCAACATGAAAGTTGTTCGTCTCGTCGAAACGGTCAAGATTGCTTTTGGGCTCGTTTCCATCCGAGATCGTTTACCACCAAAAAGGACCCGCAAGGTGCAGCCAGTTTAAACCGAACAGTTTTGGAAAGTTCGGACAAAACCAATCCGAATTTGATAGGGTTTTGGACGTGAATCCAAGCCTTTTCCTTGCACGGGAAGTCCAGCCGCCTCTTATATATCTAAGGGGTGACGGCCGATTGAACAACACACAATCGATCAATCATCTATCCTTTTTACCTTTACCTTTATCTTCTCCCTTGTTCTTCTTCTTCTCGTTCTTCGTTCGTTCTTCTTCATTGCAGGGAGAACCTCGAGGCCCTAGGGGCGATCAGGCCCGACCTTAGGGCAGCCCATAGCCGCCGCGCGCCCTAACGGGGTCCCTCCCGGGCGTGTGGGGTTTCGGGTCTACAAAAGCACCCGCCGGATTGTCTTGCGTACCGCGCTTCCGGCGGGTCTCCTTCGACGTGAGCTACGGTGCATCACCCTCGGCGTTGGAGGTACACGGTGACGCGTTCGTGTGCGAACACACTTTTTGGCGACTCCGCTGGGGACGAAGCTTTGAACGGTCTCCAGCCCATTCTTGCTACAAAGAGATCGTCATCAAGTTGCTGCAATCTACAAAGGTAATATGAATACCCAATTCCCCTTTGTAGATGCAAATAATCCATATGTTATTGCTGGATCACCTAATGAGAATAATGTATCGGCTAGACCTAGTTTTATCAATCATGCATCTAATTATGCACAAGGGCCGATGCAAAACAATCTTCATGCTTCAAATTCTTATGATTTTAACAACGTACAACATATGTATCCAAACTCTCATGCATCAGCAACCCCACAAATACATATGCCGACAAACAACATGATGGGTTTGGTTAATCAATTTGAAACACCTCATGTTAAAATTTCCAATAGCAAACAAGAAAGTGTTTCACCTTTTTATTTATCGGCAACTAATTTGCAATATGTGAATCCAACCTTGCCGATGAATGGGAGAATTGGCCATGCTACTACTAGCTATTCGGCCAGTTACTCTCAACCATCATATGCTACACCTCATGTTAGTAATTTCTCAGCACCGTATGCAACTGTAGATGTTCATAATTCGGCCCCGCATCTTCATGGTCATAGCCGAATAAGTGAAATTTTTTACAGGAACACATGTGCGGTCATCAAATACTGTAGCATATAATGCATACTCTACGGAATTCAAGAATTTCGGCAACACTCACAAATCATTGCCGAAAGAATCTGGAAATATTGCGGAGCAATCCCTTCCAGAGGCGGTTGTGGCTGCATTAAAAAAGAGCTTGGCACAAAACAAGAGAATTAGTATTCTTTGCCTTGAACAATATGAAAAGGGGTTGTTTCCTGATTATGCTGCAATAAAGGCTAGAGTTTTGCAGGAAGATGAAACTTCATCAATTGATAGTATTGGTGAGAGAGCATATGGTTATACAGCAGTGCATACACCTCCACCTAGTACCGCAGCATATCATACACCCCCTACACAATTGCAAAATTTCGGCAACACTAACACTTCATTGCCGAAAGATCCTAAAAGCATTGGGGGACAAACTAATCTAGAGCGAACTGAAATTGAGAGGGGAGTTAAAGCTTTGTGTGATAGGGTGCAAGTACTTCGCCAAGAGAAAATTGATAGGGAATTAGCTCAAAGAAAAGAATCCTTGCCAATTGATATAACCAGTGAAAAGAATGATGATTTCGAAACTAAACGTGCTTCGGTTGAAAAAGCCGAATCAAGTAGTATATATTCCGAATCCATCAAATCCAAAGAGGCAAACATTGTTGAGAAAGGGTATGGAAAGTATAGCAAGACAGCCATACTTGATTTTTCTGAAGTTAATGGAACCTACTTCCTGCCCTATGAGTTTCGTGCCATAGAAATTGATGAGCTTCAAGAACAAGAACAAGTGGCCGAAGAAATTTGGTGGACAAAGTTCTTCAAACTAATGATGCACGAAATCCAGAGAAAGATGATGACAAGGCGCTGGGGAGCTATCCGAAGGCGGAGCAAGATATTCTTCAAGTCACACCACCATCATGCTCTCCCAACATATTTGAAGAGGTATGTCTAGCAATTAATTTACCTGTTTTCAGATTTGGCCATGACTTAGTGCTTGATGCATATATTAGAAAAATCTTCATAAGAAATATTGAGAGACCAATGAAGAAGGGTAATTTATCTGTTAGCAATCAGATTGTCACAAAGCATATTGGTCAACATATTGCACCATTCAGAAAGACCGATTGCGAAAAATTATTGCAGCCAAGGCTTTCCCCATTCCTTTATCTAAAGCTCATATCTAATTGGGTAGCTCTGCTTATTTCTTACTTGGCTCTCACTTGGTCTCAATTGAGACATGTATGTTCTAGCTATTTTCGTTTCAGAAATTTAAAGCCAAGGTTAAAATCTTCTGAGCAAACCGATGCCAGTATAGTTTCTTATCCAAAGACATCGGAGTAGAGTGCAAAACACAATGCATAGCCGAATGGGGTGATGCAAAATCTGAACCATTCATTTGCTTAACTCCAAAACCGTTCTCACAACACGATCGGCTAGAAAACAAGAAGTATACCTTCAATTCAAGCATGTGTGATCAAATATTGATTTGTTGCTGAAAAATAATTACATTACAATTCATGATCACCATGTTAAGCCATCAATCCAACGACGAATGTATTGTAAGTTGCATGATTCATCCAAGCATAAATTTGAGGATTGCAACATGTTTCGTCAAATAGTTAAATTGGCCATTGAAAAAGGACGACTGAAGTTTGTTGAAATACCAAGAGATGACCAGTCTATTCCGATTGGTCCTGATGGCAAAAAGTTTTTGCATCGGCTGCTTCAAGCCGATCCATTTAAAGAGAAGGTAAAAACTGCAGGTGATGGGATCAAGCTTTCAAGTAAAGAAGTTGTTGAAGAGCATAATGAACATAATCTTAAGGGCGAGAATTCCATCGAAGCTACAATGGAGACGCCAAGGACTGGGGGGCAGCAAGAAAATCCAATGATCGATGAAAGCAAACCAAAAGAAAACAAATGCCGAAATAAGCGCAAGTGTAAGAGATCAAAAATCACCTTCGCTGAACGATTGGATAAATATCAAAAGAAGATTGAAGAAAAGAATGCTTATCGGCCAAATCATGCAAAGAAACCAAGATCACCCCCAAGGCACAAATATGAGGATCGGCATTGGCAAAGTGAGAATTTTAATGCAACATATTCATGTCCTTATTTTGGGCCGCCAATGCCAATGCCGTGGATGCCTCCCTATGCTCATATAGATCCATATTTCTCATGGGATAGGTATGATACAAGGGCACATTCTCCATCTTATTTTAGACCATCTCACCAATATTATGCAGCTCCAAGAAAATCAACATTTGAATAATCACATGTTAAAGACCGTTTCAATCATAAGGAATCGGTGCAGAGCTCAAGGAAGAAGAAAGAGGTGGTCAAGCAAGTTTACCGTGTTAAAAGAGATGGTCGTAAGAGTGCAACTTTAGATTTGATCTCAAATGAAAAAGAGCCAATTAATGTGTTGACATTGGCTACTAAAGACAATGAGACAAAGCAACCAATTATTGAGAGTCGAAATGCCAAATCTGAAGAAAAGAAGTTGAGAGTGCACAAGGCCAAAAAGGAATTGCCATTGGTCAAAACAGAATCACAGCCGAGATGTCTGCTCAGCTTATCGTATTGGCAAAAGAAGAAATTACAAAAACTTAGTGCACAAGAACTTGAAGAAAGGAACATGGCATGGGTTACGAAAGGAAGTGCTCAAAATAAGAATTATGTGCAAGCTTCCATTACAAGAAGTGCGGCAAAGGTGGAGAAGGAAAAGAGTGAAAACTATGAAGGACCAAGCCGAAGGTTTCAACATCTTTGGTCTACACATTATCCATATTCTTCAACTATGCCATTAACGCCTATGCCATGGAATTCGTCATCAGGAATGATTGGTAACCCTCAATCGGCTTATTTTAATACATGGATGCAATATAATTTCTTACGTCATGAAAGGGTATTACCAAGTCACTATACATTTGATTAGCTACAAGTTTGTTGCTGGTCCAAAGGGCCGAAATACTTGATTTGTCATTTCATTTGTTTATTTCGGCTGTATGTGTTTTGAATGAAGTTTACATGGTAATGGCCGATATTTATCTATCGTCCTAAGAGTATGTCAATACATGGCCGGTGTTGTATTCTAACATCGTCCTTAGTTCGATTGGAGAGCGAGACAAGGCGAGAGTAGGATTGGAGAAAGTATTGTTGATTATCTACAAAATCCTAGCAAAAGGGTGAAAAATATGGTTCGGAGGATGATCTTGAGATACATATCTATGGTAGTTTATCACCGGATTGTTAATGAAGCTGAGAAGGTTTCACCCAAGTTTGCATCAGAAAGTTCACACAAGACATGGTCGATATATACTTATCGTCCTAAGGACATATAAATGGCCGATGGAGTGTTAACATCGTCCTTAGAACAAACTTGGTACAAGTTATTTTTCGGCACGCTAGCTTTGCCGAAAAACAGGGGGGCATATGTTGACGCTCAAAAGTGGCACATTTATAAAGAGTGGCTTGAAGCTATGTCAAGAGTAATTCAAACTTACTATTGAAAGTCACTATGAGATGGCTTTCTTCGAGAAAATCAAGATGAATATGAAGATGGTCTAAAATGGAGTTCGGATGCAAAAGTTATGACAACTTCAGAGATGCTCATGTTGACACCAGATTAAAGAATGGCTTGAAACCCAATTAAGATATCCTCATATGGAAAAATGATCAACACGAATTGTCTTCGTCTCGTCGAAACGGTCGATTTTAATATAAAAATTGTCCCAACCCGAGTTCGTATGAAAAAGTTAGAGCTATCGGAGTGCAGCCCTATCACGAGGCGAGATGTGGCGCGCCCCACCAGACATAGGTCTGATGGGTAGCGCGAGCGAACAAGTGTTGTGCGTGACCTTTTTGGCCCAGAAGATGGCCTCAAATTGAAAAACGTTCAACATGAAAGTTGTTCGTCTCGTCGAAGCGGTCAAGATTGCTTTTGGGCTCGTTTCCATCCGAGATCGTTTACCACCACAAAAAGGACCCGCAAGGTGCAGCCAGTTTAAACCGAATAGTTTTGGAAAGTTCAGACAAAACCAATCCGGATTCGATTAGGGTTTTGGACGTGAATCCAAGCCTTTTTCTTGCACGGGAAGTCCAGCCGCCTCTTATATATCTAAGGGGTAACGGCCGGTTAAACAACACACAACCGAACAATCAATCTATCATCTTTTACCTTTACCTTTATCTCTCTCCCTTGTTCTTCTTCTTTCCCGTTCTTCGTTCATTCTTCTTCATTGCGGGGCGACGACCCTCGAGGCCCTAGGGGCGGTCAGGCCGACCTAGGGCAGCCCATAGCCGCCGCACGCCCTGACGGGGTCCCTCCCGGGCGTGTGGGGTTTCGGGTCTACAAAAGCACCCGCCGGATTGTCTTGCGTACTGCGCTTCCGGAGGGTCTCCTTCGACGTGAGCTGCGGTGCATCACCCTCGGCGTTGGAGGTACACAGTGACGTGTTCGTGTGTGAACATCAATCCTTCAATAGTCATCACTGCCTTGTCCTTCTGCTTCTTACTGTGCTTCTTATTCTTCTTCTGACTAGTTGATTCATCATCATCTTCTGAATTGATATTGATGCAATCTTCCTCTCCGGGCAACTTTCTTCCCTCCTTCTCCAAGCACACTTATCCACTAAGGTTTAGAGCTCCTTCACTGTCTTGGGCAACCGCACGTTCATGTTGGAATGAATCCGGCGCTTGCGCACATTGGACTTTGCTGAATCTCTGTAAATACTTATGGATTATTTCTCCTTCCTTCTGTTGGAGAAGTTGTAGGTCACTGGGTCATCCTAGCTCTTGGTGACCGCCGGTGAAGGTGCCAATGAACTCGTGGCACAAGTCAGCCCATGACGAAATGGAGTTCTCTGGCAGGTGCATCAGCCAAGACCTCACATTGGACTTGAGGGCCAAAGGGAAGTAACTAGCAAACACCTTCTCATCTCTTCCCCCGGCAGCCTGAACAGCGCTGTTGTAAATGCTGAGGAACTTTGACGGGTTCATCCTCCCATCGTACTTCTCAGGTATCTCTGGCTTGAACATGCGAACAGATGGCCAACGAACTTGCTGCAGCTCATGAGTAAAGGCAGGGCAGCCGACCTCGAAAGGTAGGCACCCGCCAATACCGAGTGTGTGCTCGTCAACGTCAGGGCCATCACACCCATCGGCCCGGCGGGGGTCGTCCCGGCGCTATTCAATAGCGACGCGCGCATATGCCCTCTGCCTATCCTCTGGGGCTCGCCGTTGGCCCGGACGTGCTCGAGGGTCAGAAGAGGCCATCGAGACATCGTCAGGGTGTTGGTTCTGCTGCGCTCGTGCTGGCTGCCATGATGGGGACTGCACCGTGGGGGTGGCCCCTTCCGTTTGGCCAGCAGCACGAGCCGTTGTCATTGCCTGGGGAGGCCGTGGTGGGCCAGCTCCTTGCGAGCCCCCATCTTTGGCAAAACCGAGCAGATTTTGGATGGTGGCATGCCATTCGTCCACCTGCTCGGCTACTGGCGGAAACCTCAGCAGCAGTTGTGCCCACGCCATGGCCTCCGAGGATGTGCTTGGCATGGGTGATGACGAAGTCTATCACACTGTTGCTCGGCTCCTGACGGTGCCAGCTACGGCAGCACCGCGTCCCCGCTGCTGCGGGGCGGCCACTTGGATGGCAGGGCGGTGCGGTGAAGGCGCTCGAGGGCCAGCGCCTCCGTCGGGCACATCGATTTGGACGACCTGTCCCAGGGTAGGCGCGCGTGGCGGTCACTCCTATGGTGGGGGCGGCTGGAGGGCGGCGATTCACCCCAGACCGAGCGCCATTGCTGCGGTTGTGCCCGTCGGTGATAGGAGGGGCATAGATGGAGTAACCCACTCACCCGTACCTTAGGGAGCGTGGCCGTCGAGCCATTGCTGATGTTGTTCTCCTTCGATATCTCCCGCTCCTGCGTCGGTCGTGCGGGAATTGGTGGCGGTGCCTCCTGCGCCGACCACATCCCCAGCAGCGTCCGCTTCCTCGTGCACCTCCGCATCCCCCGCAGCATTAGAGGCCGCGGGCGGCGGAGCCTTCGACGTGGATGGATGAGCCGAAGCAGCGGGTTTCTTCTTGGGCTCCATGGTCGATGGCCCCGTCGAAGGTGAAGACGGTGATGAAGATGACGCGCTACACATGCCTTCAGGTTCGCGCAAGCGTTCCCCCCTACCTTGCGCACCAAAGATGCCGCAGGAAACCTCAACCACCTATGGGACCCGAGGGCCCATGCTGGTTCAGCAGGGGGGCATCGCATTACACAAAGAGCAGATGGGCATTAGACAGCGCGGCAGGGATCACACAGGCAATTTTACCCAGGTTCGGGCCGACGGGAGGCATAAAACCCTACTCCTGCTTTGGTGGATTCATTGTGGAATGGTGGTGGTTGAGCGTAGTACACTTGCCCGGCAGGGGCGGCAGTGGCCACGCGCGTATGGGGGTGTGAGTTATCCAACCTTCCAACTCTTTCTACGGTTGCCATGGGCCTCCTTTTATAGATTAAGGGGTCACCACATTTTTTTTTTTTTTATTTGCACTGATAAGATAGCAAACAGTGCCATCATACCTAACTCTATAGGCTGACATGGTGCATTAAATGCACCTCTCAACGTCACATCGTCGGTTGCCCGGCAAGCCTTGCCGGGCTATCTTGCCAGCTTTACGCCTGCTCACTTGACACATCATAGGACGGGTGTCATCTGTAGGTATTTCCTGTAGAAAGAGGCTGTCATGTGGTGAATGGCTGCCACTTAGTCACTTTGTGGCTTGACACCACATTGATTGACGACGTGGGTCGTGGCGGAGTGGTTGGTGAGGTGGTTTTTCCTTCGTGACCCCCGGCAGGCTCTACTGGGACGCTTCGGACGCCTCCTTTCGAGGGTGGCCCCGTCCTTGTCGAGCTCACCTGCCCAGCAAGGATGGCTTCTCTCTGGGTGGTGTCTTGCTTTTCTGGCTTGACTCCGGTCCCTTTGATCTGCATGTTGGTCCTTCGAAGCTCTTGGTTCCTTGTCCCCTGGCTTGGGTTGGTGGCTTAATCTTGTTCCCGTGCTTGTGCACAGTCTGGGCAACAGACCCAGGGTTTGTTGCACCGACACTATGCGATGATATTGGATCTTGGAATTGGAATCGATCGAAATTGGAATTTCACCAAAAAAATAGACTATGCGGTGTTTGTTGCGCCAACACTATGCATCTAGTTCATCGTGATCGGAATACATATATAATTTTTGGCCTTGTGAAGGAGAAAGTATCGCTCTAGCTTGGGGGAGGCTTAAGTCAATGTTATATTCATGCCCCAATCATGAGCTCTCAAGAGAAATTATTATTCAGAATTTTTATGCTCGGCTTTCTCATGATGATCAATCCATGCTCGATACTTCTTGTACTGGTTCTTTTATGAAGAAGACTATTGAATTCCGGTGGGATCTTTTGGAAAGAATTAAACGCAACTCTGAAGATTGGGAACTCGATGAAGGTAAAGAGTCAGGTATTAAGCTTAAGTATGATTGTGTTAAATCTTTTATGAATACCGATGCTTTTCAAAAGTTTAGCACTAAATATGGACTTGACTCTGAGATAGTAGCCTCCTTTTGTGAATCATTTGCTACTCATGTTGATCTCCCTAAGGAGAAGTGGTTTAAATATCACCCACCTATTAAAGAAGAAATTAAAGAACCAGTACTAGTTAAGAGAAGAAACTATACTTTATAATGTTGATCCAGTTGTTCCTACTGCTTATATTGAGAAACCACCTTTCCCTGTTAGGATAAAGACATGCTAAAGTTTCAACTGTGGTTAACAAAAGTTATATTAGAACACTCAAACCTAATGAACAAATCAAAGTAGAACCTAGTGTTCCTATGGTTAAGGATCTCTTGAGAAAAATGTAGATGGCCATGTTATTTACTTCTGTAATGAAGCTACTAGAATTTTCAAACCCGATAGAACGGATAATCATAGACCCATTGTCGGCATGCCCGTTGTCTCAGTTAAAACAGGAGATCACTGTTATCATGGTTTATGTGACATAGGTGCTAGCGTGAGTGCTATTACCTATAACTTATATCAAGAAATTATGAATGCCATAGCACCCGCAGAGATAGAAAATATTGATGTTACTATTAAACTTGCTAATAGAGATACTCTATCACCAATTGGGATTGTTAGAGATGTTGAAGTCTTGTGTGGGAAAATAAAATACCCTACTGATTTGTTGTTCTTGGTTCCCCACAAGATGACTTTTGTCCCATTATCTTTGGTAGACCTTTCTTGAACACTGTTAATGCTAAAATTGGTTGTGAGAAACAAAGTGTCGGTGTTATCTTTGGTGATGAGTCTCATGAGATTAATTTTTCCAAGTTTAGTAGAAAATTTCATGAAAAATAATTGCCTTGCAAAGATGAAATAATTGGTCTTGCTTCTATTGTTGTGCCTCCTACTGATCCTCTAGAACAATATCTGCTAGAACATGAAAATGATTTACATATGCATGAAAGAAATGAAATAGATAAGGTTTTCTTTGAACAACATCCTCTGCGAAAACACAATTTGCCTATTGAAACTCTATGAGGTCATCCTCCACCTAAAGGCGATCTTGTGTTTGAATTAAAACAATTGCCGGACACTTTGAAATATGCTTATCTTGATCAGAAGAAGATATATCATGTTATTTTTAGTGCAAACCTTTTAGAACACGAAGAAGAAAGATTATTGAAAGTTCTAAGGAAGCACCGAGGTGCTATTGGATATACTCTTGATGATTTAAAGGGAATTAGTCCCACTCGATGTCAGCACAAGATTAATACGGAACCTGATGCTAAATCCGTTGTTGATTACAAACGTTGGTTAAATCCGAAGATGAAGGAAGTGGTAAGACCGGAAATATTAAAACTTCTGGAGGTAGGTATAATCTATCTTATAGCTGATAGTAGATGGGTAAGTCTTGTTCATTGTGTCCCTAAGAAAGGAGGTATTACTATTGTGCCTAATGATAAGACTGAACTTATTCCACAAAGAATTGTTACAGGCTATATAATGGTAATTGACTTTAGAAAACTAAACAAAGTAACTAGAAAAAATCATTACCCTCTGCCTTTTATCAATCAAATGCTAGAAATATTGTCTAATCACACACATTTTTGCTTCCTTGATGGATACTCTGGTTTTTCACAAATACTTGTTTCTCAACCTGATCAAGAAAAGACTAGTTTTACTTGTCCCTTTGGAACTTATGCTTATAGACATATGCCTTTTGGTTTATGCAATGCACCTGCTACTTTTCAAACATGTATGATTGCTATATTCTCTGACTTCTGTGAAAAGATTTGTGAGGTTATCATGGATGACTTCTCCGTTTATGGTAAGTCTTTTGATGATTGTTTAAGCAATCATGATCGAGTTTTGTAGTGATGCGAGCAAACAAATCTTGTCTTGAATTGG
The DNA here is from genome assembly GCF_003073215.2 of Triticum urartu. Lineage (NCBI taxonomy): Eukaryota > Viridiplantae > Streptophyta > Magnoliopsida > Poales > Poaceae > Triticum > Triticum urartu. The sequence continues at coordinate 4,763 of NW_024111978.1, read as the reverse complement.
TAGAAGTGCCACTTTATGGTTAATGAAGGTATTGTCTTGGGTCATAAAATTTTTGAAAGAGGTATTGAAGTGGACAAAGCTAAGGTTGATGCAACTGAGAAAATGCCATGTCCTAAAGATATCAAATTTATTTGTAGTTTTCCTATGTCATGCTGGGTTCTATAGGAGATTTATCAAAGACTTTTCTAAAATTTCTAGGCCTCTTACAAATCTTTTGCAAAAGGATGTTCCTTTTGTTTTTGATGATGATTGTTTAGAAGCCTTCAAAACACTCAAGAAAGCCTTAATTTCTGCACCTATTGTTCAACCACCTGATTGGAACTTGCCATTTGAAATAATGTGTGATGCTAGTGATTATGTTGTTGGTGCCGTTCTAGGACGAAGAGTTGATAAGAAACTAAATGTTATTCATTATGCTAATAAAACTCTAGATAGCGCTCAAAGAAATTATGCTACTACTGAAAAAGAATTTCTAGCAGTGGTGTTTTCTTGTGATAAATTTAGATCTTACATTGTTGATTCAAAAGTAATAGTCCACACCGATCATGCTGCTATTAAATATCTTATGGAAAATAAAGATGCTAAACCTAGACTTATTCGATGGGTTCTCTTGCTACAAGAATTTGATTTATATACCACTGATAGAAAAGGAGCTGAGAACCCCGTGGTAGATAATTTGTCTAGGCTTGAAAATGTGCTTGATGACCCACTATCTATTGATGATAGTTTTCCTTATGAGCAGTTAGCTGCAGTAAATGTTTCTCATAACACTCCTTGTTATGCTGACTATGCTAATTACATTGTTTATAAATATTTACCACCTAGCTTTACATACCAACAAAAGAAAAAAAATCTTTTGTGATTTAAGACATTACTTTTGGGATGACCCACGTCTTTATAAAGAAGGAGTAGATGGTGTTATTAGGCATTGTGTACCTGAGCATGAACAGGGACAAATCCTACGGAAATGTCACTCCGAAGCTTATGGAGGGCATCATGCGGGAGACAGAACTGCTCACAAGGTATTGCAATCTTGTTGGTGTACCAAAGTTTGGGCCCTTTGGCACCCCTTACTTGTGCACGGGCAGTTGCAGCCACACCCATGGCACGGCTTGATGGGGGAAGCTGGAGGTGGGATACAAGATCACTAGGGAAGCGACATCTAAACCAGTGACTAGATAACAGAAGATGAGCTGGAACCCCGGCAAGATCCTTATAGGGACGGCTTGCGTGACCCCGGCAAGGTCCTTGCTGGGACGCCTTGCGAAGCACTGACAAGAACACCACCCTTGAGGTTGAGGGCTCTGACACCATCAACAAATGTTAAGACCAAGGCCCAGGGGCGCATGTGCGGTGGCATGCAGATCTTTCTGAAGACCAGAAGGTGAGGTTTCTAGCAAGATCCTTGTCGAGGGCGTTTGCAGGGCCCCGGCAAGAACCTTGCCGGGGACGTCGGCAAGGCCACGGCAAAGTTCTGCCACCGTGCCACCACTCCAGCACGATGATTGGCCTGCCAGCCTGGCAAGCACCTGCGTGGTGGCATGTAGATCTTTGTGAAGATCCAGCCACCGCTCCAACGCAGCAGCTGGCTAGCCAGCCTGGCATTGCATGCCTCGTCAGCCTGGATGCGTGTAAAGACGGGGAGAGGCGGCGACGGACGGGATGGGCCCTATTCCCATTCCCGATAAAGCTAAGGGGCACGTAAGCAGTGCATTTAATGTGTTTGTCCTAAGACGCCGATGATAAAAATAGACATTGTAGCTACAACCTCCTGTATGCGACTGTGGCCACCCCTTGGACATATAAAAGGAGGACCACGACATATTGTAGGGGGGAGTCAGACTTTTGAACCTCTCGGCCTAGCTTGCATGCATAGCCGGGAGCCAAAGCTCAAGAACACAGAATATACACTCAAGCAGGACTAGGGTTTTATGCTGCTCAGCGGCCCGAACCTGGGTAAAAATCCGTCATGTTGATCATTAGATCTGCTCTTTGTACACCCCTCTTCCCTGCCAAACCGTAGAGGGGATCCACGTGATCCCGTAGGTGTCGTTTCCACCGACATCTTTGGCGTGCCAGGCAGGGGTGAAGAGTTCGGCAAACCTGATCTAGCGGTTATCATGTCGTTTCCTTGATCACCATGGCTCCCAAGAAGAAGGGGATCATGACGATCGGTTCGTTTGGAGCCGTTCCGCCCGTGCCAGCACGGAGGGGCGATGGGATAGTCGCAGATGGTGGCGGAGGTGCGGATCACGGACATCCACAACATTCTGGCAACCGAAGCCAGGCGAGCGGCACCGTTCGTGCCCGACACGCCGAGCCGCACGCCGCCAGGTCGAAGAATGGAGCTGTGCCGCCAGTGGAGGCGCGGCCAAGGCGCCACCGCTTCCTCCTCCTCCTCGGGTACCGCGGCGACCTCGGCCGCCACGGGATCCGGAGGAGGGGGAACACGCTGTCGAGAAGAAGCCCTCGTCGCCGCCGCTGGAACACTACCACGCCCTCGTCCTCTCACCATGGCGAGTGAGGAAATATTGCGGAGGGGGAAGGAGGGATGCGGGTGTACGAAGATGCACCACCCCTGCCTCCCTCTTATTGAAAGAATAAGGCAGGGGCTAGCCTCTAATGCTAAAGGCGGCCGCCCAGCTCCTCCAATGTGGCCTACCTGCTCGCACTAGTGGCTCAGGGAGCTAGGACCGACCCTCTGGTCCGACCAGCGGTGCCTTATTTCTTACCATGGCACCCATCCCCACGCTCCCTGCACCCACCTACCCCTCCTAATGCATGGAGTAAATGTGATGGGTGCGCGCAAAGCAAGGGGCGAGTGGGATGACAGTTTCGCCCCCGTGATCATGGGGCGTGGGTATCTAACGGGCCACGATCTGAGTTTTTTCCATAACGTCGCACACGGTGCGCGGGGAAACCGGAAACTGGCCCAGACTCAAGATTAATGAAGAAGCAAAGAAGACCTCAAGAAGACCAGTCTCTTCCGCGCCCCTGCCTGTGCACTTATTAGGCCCTACCCGACGATGCTCGGCAGTGCATTCGGGGTAGGCCTGGGGCCTTCTGTCGGCGTAACCAACCCTGGGCCTGTTGCCCGAACGTCACAGCAACAGGAACGAGGTTACGACACCAGGCCATATCAGAGTACCAGATACCAAGATTTTTGAAGGAAAAACAAGCAGATCAAGAGGACCAAGACCAGGCCAGAGAAGCAAGATACCACAAGGAGAAAAGCCTCCCTTGCCGGGCAAGAGAGCTCGTCGAGGCAGGGTTACCCCCGGAAGAGAATGTCCAAGACGTCCCGGCAGGGCCTACCAGGACTCGCGGAGGCAAAACCACCTCAACCAACTACTCCACCATGATCCACATCGTCAATCAATGCGGTGTCAAGCTGCAAAGTGACTAAGTGGCAGCCATTCACCATATGGCGGCCTCTTTCTATAGGGTATGCCTACAACCGACACCCGTCTTGCGACGTGTCAAGCAGGCAGGTGTGAAGCTGGCAAGATAGCCCGGCAAGGCTTGCCGGGCAAGCGACGATGTGACGTCGAGTGGCGCATTTAATGCGCCCTGTCGGCCTGCAGGGTTAGGTATGATATCACTGTTTGCTACCTTATCAGTGCATAATGACTACTTTGCCATTGTGGTGACCCCTTAACCTATAAAAGGAGACCCATGGCAACCGTAGAAAGGGTTATAAGGTTGAATCCCCTCGCATTCATACACACGTAGCCACTACCACCCCAAGGCAACCCTGCCGGGCAAGTGTACTACGTCTACCACCAGTCTTCCACCATCAATCCACCAAAGCATGAGTAGGGTATTACACCTCACGGCAGCCCAAACCTGGGTAGAATCGCACGTGTGATCTCTGTCGTGCTGCCCCGTGCTCTTCTGCTCTTTGCGCAACGTGACATCCCCCCTGCCGAACCAGCAAGGGACCCTTGGTCCCATATGTGGCCGTGGTTCCCCATGACAACGACGATGTGGTGGTGGTGGCAACGGAACTCCAATCGGGCTTCGCCAAGCGCATACCGGTGAAACGTGAGAGGAGTTGGGAGAGGCAATGGGCAAGGGTGAACGGTTGGCTGCCCCCATGCGCCTACCCCATCAATATATAGGCTAGGGGCAGGGGAGGGCGTCCAAAACCCATCTAGGACCAGACACGAGGTTGAAATCCCTTTAAACTTGGAGATAACATCTTATCTCTAGATTCAACCCTTTAAATTTAGAGATAAGACCTTATCTCTAGATTTAAACAACATGTGCCTTGGGCAATGGGGCGGCCAGCCTAAGTGGGCTGTAGCCCCACCCCTCGGTCCATGTGGGCCCTTCCTAGGTCGTTGGGCCCCACAGTGGAAACCCCGGAACCTTCTAGAACCTTCCCAGTACAATACCGAAAAAACCAAACTTTTTCCGGAGCCCAGAATATGACTTCCCATATATAATTCTTCGCCCGCGACGAAGCTCCTGGTGATGTCCCGGATCCCATCCGGGACTCTGAACCACCTTCGGACTTTCCACTATTAATATCTCAATACTACCCTAATGCTACCGAGCGTTAAGCGTGTGATCCTATGGCTTGAGAATCATGTAGACATGACCGAGACACCTCTACGGTCAATAACCAATAGGTCGGACCTGGATGCCCATATTGGTTCCTACATATTCAATGAAGATCTTATGGTGAACGCTGATGTCTAGGATTCACCTAGTCACGTATGTACTTCCCTTTGTCTATCGCGTATGTTACTTGCCCGAGA
>NW_024111977.1:0-10365 GCF_003073215.2 Triticum urartu | reverse complement strand
AATGTATATCAATATAAAATCCAACAAATTCTCCACACATAAAAATTAATGTAATTTAAAATCTTGAAATAAAAAAAAGATATTTGAAACTAATTGCCGGTTTGATGTGTTTTAAAAATGTACAACCCATTTTCTCATTACTGATGGGCCATTTTCTCAGCCAGCCAAATGAAAGCTCTCCTCGTCTTGAAAGATTTGCAGACCAATAGGCCTGACAAAAGCGACTTACTTGGCAAATCACAAAAAAACTATGTTGTGGCTGTGGACCCAACTATCAGCCTCTCCACGTACAGTCCACTTCCGATGGAAGTTATTCCTTGACCACGTTGACCACGCCGCGCGGAGAGCACCAGGGCGGTGGACGACAGCGAGGCCTAGGAAGGGGACGACGCGGTAGTGGAAGCCCGAGTGGAGAGGACAATGAGGGTTCACTGGTTTGGCTGCGGTGTGAGGCTGCGGTCGCCGCAGGGCCTGGCCAGGGTGGGAATAGTAGGGGGGTGAGGCTTGCGGCAAGCACAGCCGGCCACGGAGGCAGGAGCATGCGGCACGACCGGCGCTGCTTTGGCGGCTGGAGACAGAAGACCAGAGGTTGAAGAAGCACTACGGCCGTTGGATGGACATCGTACGGTCACTGGAGCTAGAATCGTTCATATTGACTAAGTTGACAAAGCCCTTCGTCCCCGTCAACTTAGTAGGCCCACAAGTCAGCCTCCCAGCAAGGTGGGTCCCAGCTAGCCGGGGGAGTATTCATTTTTTGTGCGTAATAAGGAGGCACTTCCGGTGGGTCCGAGCTGACAGCGGGGGGACGTTTTTTTTCGCGAAATACGGTGGCCCGTCCGGTGGGTTCGAGCAGTCAGGGGGAAATGATTTTTTTTGCAAAATACTAGTGGCCCGTCCGATGGGTCCCTGCTGTCAGGTGGAGGAATCATTATTTTCCACGTAATAAGGAGGCACTTCCTTGCTATCGCCGTGGACCTAGCTGTCAGCCTCTCCATGTACAGTCCACGTCCGATGGAAGTCGTTCCTTCCACGTTGACCACGCCGCGCCGAGAGCACCAGGGCGGTGGACGACGGCGAGGCCTGGGAAGGGGACGACGCGGAGCCGGTGAAGACGCGGAAGTGGATGCCCACGCGGAGAGGAGTATGAGGGTTCACTCGTTCGGCTGCGGTGTGAGGCTGCCGTCGCCGCAGGGCCTGGCCAGCGGTGGGAATAGTAGGGGGCGGTGAGGCCTCCACGGCAGCATAGCCGGCCACGGGAGGCAGGAGCAGGCGGCACGACCGGCGCTGCTTTGGGCGGCTAGAGCAAGAAGACCAGAGGTTGAAGAAGCACTACGGCCGTTGGATGGACATCGTACGGTCACTGCAGCTAGAATATTTATATTGACTAAGTTGACAAAGCCCTTGGTACGTCAACTTAGTAGGCCCACAGGTCAGCTTCTGAAACAGTGCGCCCCAGATGTCAGGGGGAGGAATCATTTTTTGGGCGGGTGAAGCTAGAATATTCGAGATTGAAGAAGAAGCACGGCATCCGTTGGATGGACATCCAACGGCCACTGCTGCTAGAACCGTGTGTTGACTATAAGTTGACAAAGCCTTGCATACGCGTCAACTCTGTTTTTTTAGGGGACGCGTCAACTTAGTAAGGCCAGAAGTGTGTGGCAGAGAACTTATAGCCCATTTGAAATTTGTAAGAATGTGTAGCCCATTTTTGAATTATAATGGAATTTACTACAGCCCATTTACAGTTTGTTAAAAGTACAGCCCATTTCAACCAACCGTTCAAAACAGAATTCAATGAAATTTCCCACATTTTGATGGGATCCCAAATATTTTTATCCCGAAATTTCTAGTCAGATTAAAAACAATTTCAATATAAATTTATATTACGTAAAAATCCAACGAAACATTGTGCTCGCAACAATTAATGAAATTAAAATTTTTAATATCAAAAAATAATATTTTATAAAGTAATCACGTGTTTGGTGCATTTTTTATAGTTACTGCCCAGCTTTTATAATTACATCCCATTTATTATTTCTTAAAGCCCATTTTCTTGTTAAGCCTAATGCATCCCTCCTAGGAAAGATTTAAAGCCCAGCGGGGCGGAGAATAACAACTTGACCTTGCCTGTGTATTCCTAAAAAAAGTATAGCTGGGCTAGCCATTTTCAACTTGAAAAATATTAATATCTAGGCTGCATATCTGGCCTAGGCTAGATGGGCCACAGCCCGCCCAGTTAATACCTGCAGCGATGTTTTCGTTGTTGTTCAGAGGAGAAAAACTAATATCTGGGCTAAACATCAAAAAACTCTGCAGTGCTCACACCTCAAAAACACAAATACTACTCGAGCTGCTTGGTCCCAGCTGTCGGCCGCTTCTTGTGCAATTCTCTCATTTATTGACTAGTACTACATAGGTTGACAATGGTGTGGGACCGTGATGTCAGGAAACCAGGGGGAAGGAAAATAAATAACTCCAGCGAGCGCTTCCACCTCTGCCTCGTTGTCTCCTGTGGAAACCCCTTTCCTCCCTTTTTTTGCTCGGGCAAGGACCAATGCATGCAGCATGTCCATGCGGTTATTAGGCAAGAAATAAAAGCGCTTTGCATGATATGAATTACGATGGCCTACATGGGTAGCTAATAAGCCATCCTCTTAACTGCTGTGATTAAATCTTGTGTTTAGAAGAGAGAAATATTCTTCTTTTCCACCAATCTGCTTGCACCTAGGTCGTGATGCACCTTCTAATATGACTTATTCACCTAAACGGAGGGAGTATAGTTTTATACATATATATATAATAAGGAGGCACTTGCGTACGTGAGGCTATGGACCTGGTGGGTCCCCATTGTCATCCTCTCCAAGTAAAGTCATCTCCTCGCCCGCGCGGGCTTTTCGCCCGAAACAGTCAGTGTCGCCCGCCCTGCTTCCCGGTGCGGGCGATTGCTCCGCCTTCAAACGACACAAGTGCCGTCCGTCCGTCCATCTGCCGCCCACATTAATGATATGCGGTTGCCGAGGCGGCTACTTCGGCGCCACACGTCTGTCCCTCCGCCCGCCCACCATTTCTATATAAACTGATTGCGCTGGCCATAGCCGCAGTCATCCGCATCCGTTCCCTTTCTCATGTCCACACCACTACTGCCCACCATGGCTTCCTCATGCTCCAGCGCTCTTCGAGATGGGAGGACGACAGACCACAAGGAGATGGAGCCATTGCTGCCGACCGGCTGGCCGGCAGGTAGCCGGAGGACGACGACGTCGCAATGGAGAACATGGTAGTCGACGATCCGGCGCCAACCCCCTGTGTCCAGCCGCGGAGAGAAGCTCGTCCTCGTCTGAACGCTGAAGATCAGAAGCCCGGGCGCACTGCAGCGCCGTCAGAATCATCGTCTTCCTCGCTGGCAACCCGTGGATCACCGCCGTCGATTCGCGCCGAAGAGGGCCTCCCCGAGCCGTCTGAACTGCTGAACAACTTCGCTGTGAGGACTCCTTCGTTTCCCCCTCCTCCCCTGCTCGTTCTCGTGCCGTAGTTGCCGTCCCCGCAAGCACTGAGCTCCGGCCATCGCCATGGCCAGCGAACCTTGCGCCCCGGAGCTCTTCCGCTCGCTCTAGTAGCCCCCGCGTGCTCTCCAGGTCCCCAGGATCCCGACGCGCTCCTCTGCTCTCTGGCTAACGCGCTGCAGCCACCGCGCCCGTGCTGGCCCGAGCTCTGGCCGCCGCCAAAGCCGTCGTGGTCGTCGTTCCCGGCCACCCCACCGCCACCCGAGGCCTCCCCTAGTCGCGCACGAGCGTGAGCTCTCCACCGGTACCCTCGGCGCATCGAACCGCTACCGGAGCAGCGATTCCGACATGCCTCCGCCGTCGGATGAGGTCGCCGGCGGCGAAACCCTGTTTAGCCGACGTGGCAACAATTAGTTTAGGCTCTAATTAACCCACACCCATTGGACACCGGGCCCCACCCGCTAAACTAACCCCTGGTTAATTTAGTTTAACAAAAAAAGTAACTCTCTGTTAGTACAGAGCCTATGACATGCGGGCCCCAGAGTCAGGTTTGACCTGGACGCGTCCTGTTGACTGGATGACATCATAGTGACGCAGTGATGAGGTCATAAATGCTTTTCTGGATTTTAAATAAATCAGAAATGATTTGTTTAATTCAGAAAATATCCAAAACTTTGAAAAATCATAGAAATTCAACCGTAACTCCAAATAAGATAAATTTATATATGAAAAATGATCAGAAAAATCTAATCTATCCATCTGTACCATTTTCATGCATGTTTGAACAACTTAAAGTTGCTGTATAAGACAATTTGAATTAATGGCATTTGAAATGTCTTACATGGAGTTTGAATTTGAACCTTGGGTTCAAACCAACTTCATTTAAAGTTGCTAGCTGCATTAGCTCAACTACATCATATTGCCATGTCATGATCATGCATCATATTGTTGCATTGCATTGATTGTATTCTTTCTGTGTTTGCCGGTGATTGTCCCCCCGATAGACGTGGTTCCGACGATTGATCGATGACACCGATGAAGAACTATATTATCTTCAGAAGTGCCAGGCAAGCAAAACCCCCTTGTTCATTCCGATACAATCCCACTCTCTCGCTCCTGCTCTCTTTTACTGCATTAGGACAACAACGTTTCAACTGTTACATGCTGCGGTAGTTGAACCCCTTTCCTCTGCATGACCTGTCATTGCCACAGTAAATAGATGAAACCCACTAGCATGAGTAGGAATTGTTTGAGCCCTGATGTGCCTACTCATTCATGCTTGTTGTCATGCCTGCTACTGCTTTAGAGTTGAGTTCAAGTCTGATCATCGGGAAATGAATTGGAAGTGGTTGAACATGTCCTACTGTGTTGAGAGCTAAGTGTGTGAACACGATTTGGTAAAGTAGCGGTGAGAGGCCATGTAGGAGTACATGTGGGTTGTCTCATTGCAGCCGTCCTTAGAACTGAGTTCTGTGTTTGTGATCCATGAACAGCTACTACCACGCATTGGAATGCTTAATCCCCTCTCGACTTATTAATCTCTGATCTCTGTCCAGGAGTTGCAACTAGTTTCTGGTGTTTGTAGGTAGTGTTAGTAGTCTACCAAGTGGCACCCGGTACAGGTGGGCTTGGGACAGACTAGGCACAGTGGCACGGTGTACCAAGTGGCACCCGGATGGTGGGCTTGGGAACCCTGCTCACATCGTTTGGGGCCGTGAGCGACACCCCGGCCGATCTCCTTGCGGATGGAACCCGAATAGGCGATAAACCTGGACTAGAGACTTGTTGGTTAGTCAGGTCGTGGCCGACTCCCTCGCCAGGCTTCCGCTTGAAGGTTGCCGAGATACACAACGTGTACATGGTGGTAAGTGGCGAGAGCGTGTGTGAAGAAGTACACCCCTGCAGGGTTATCATTATCTATTCGAATAGCCGGATTCCTCGGATATGGAAACTTGGACCCCTTGCATAGTTCATAGACAAGTGAAAGTGGATACTCTAAAATGCGCAAGATAAGTGTGAGTGCTATGGATGGCGTTCTCGCAGGGAGACGGGAGCGGATCCATAGTGGTGTATTGATATGGTGAATTTGTGGACTTGTGTGCGCCACCTCAAAAGAGTTACTCGCAGTCATGGTATAGGATAGCCACTGAGTCAAAGCTGGCTTGCTGCAGTCAAACTCCACCACCCCTTTATTGATACCGATGCATATGTAGCTAGTTCTGATGTAAGTCTTGCTGGGTACATTTGTACTCACGTTTGCTTAATTTATGTTTTGCAGAGAGACTCCAGTCTCGCTAGTAGTTCCGCGTGGATTTCGACGTTTAGCTTGTTACCTCAGCTACAATCTTGTACCTTGGGAGGGTCTTGTAGATAGTCAGGCTTCTGAGCCTTCTTCATTTGTAGTTGTCTGTACTCAGACAAGTTAAGCTTCCGCATGTGCTTGTTGCTTGTATGCTCTGGATGTTGGGTCATGAGACCCATGTTTGTAATATCTCGCTCCTCGAAGCCTAATGAATAAATACTTGAGTCGTAGAGTTATGTTGTGATGCCATGTTGTATTTACACATATCAAGCATATTGTGTGTATGATTGAAATGCTTGGTATGTGTGGGATCCGGCAACCTAGTTGTTTATCCTTGGTAGCCTCTCTTATGGGGAAATGTAGTCTTGTGCTTCCATGAGCCATAGTAGTCCGCTACAGCCCGGTTCACCGGAGTCCTGCTAGCCCAGCACTACTGCTCCGGACACTTGACTGGCCGGCATGTGATTCACTTCGTTCCTGTGTCTGTCCCTTTGGGGAAATGTCACGCGGTGACATCCGGAGTCCTGCCTAGCCTGCTACAGCCCGGGTTCCCGGAGTCCTGTTAGCCCAGTGCTACAGCCCGGATTCACACGCTTCTGACCGACATGCTCGATGTTGATTCATGTATGCCTTTCCCCGTAAGTTAGTGCCACTTTGGGTTCACGACTAGTCATGTCGGCCCGGGTTCTCTGTCATATGGATGCTAGCGACACTATCATATACGTGAGCCAAAAGGCGCCAACGGTCCCGGGCCATGGTAAGGCGACACCCGTGGGAATACCGTGCATGAGGACGCAAAGTGATATGAGGTGTTACAGGCTAGATCGGTGTGACTTAGAATCGGGGTCCTGACAGCATTAACACATAGTGAATTCATGAACTCCTGAAACTAAGTTCATCACCGGTAAGTATCTCGATTATTGTCACTACGGGGTTAACGGATCATAACACATAATAGGTGACTATAGACTTGCAAGATAGGATCTAGAACTCTCATATATTGATGAAAACATAATAGGTTCAGATCTGAAATCATGGCACTCGGGCCCTAGTGACAAGCATTAAGCATAGCAAAGTCATAGCAACATCAATCTCAGAACATAGTGGATACTAGGGATCAAACCCTAACAAAACTAACTCGATTACATGATAAATCTCATCCAACCCATCACCGTCCAGCAAGCCTACGATGGAATTACTCATGCACGGCGGTGAGCATCATGAAATTGGTGATGGAGGACGGTTGATGATGACGATGGCGACGGATTCCCCTCTCCGGAGCCCCGAACGGACTCAGATCAGCCCTCCTGAGAGAGTAGGCTTGGCGGGCGCTCTGTTATCGTAAAACACGAATGAATCCTTCTCCTCTGGTTTTTTTCTCCCCAAAAGGTAATATATGGAGTCCAGGTTTGAGGTCGGTGGAGCGTCAGGGGGCCCACGAGCAGGGGGGCGCGCCCCCACCCTCGTGGACATGTGGGACACGCCCTCACGTGGATCTTCCTTCCAATACTCATTATATATTCCAAAATAATGCTCCGTTGATTTTCAGGTCATTCCGACAACTTTTATTTCTGCACAAAAATAACACCATGGCAATTCTGCTGAAAACAACGTTAGTCTGGGTTAGTTCCCTTCAAATCATGCAAGTTAGAGTCCAAAACAAGGGCAAAAATGTTTGGAAAAGTAGATATGACAGAGACGTATCACGTCCTCCTCTTTCTCCGACAGCATCCTATGCATTAGATATGCCATGAATTCCTCGGTCCAGCACCCCTCCTGAGGCTCGAGCGCCAGGAGCAGACGTGCTCTTGAGGTCGGGCCGCAAGCGGGGGCTCCCGAGGCTGGTGGCTAGGGGAGTTCTTCTCGAAGTGATGTAGTCTCCACAGCCACAGGGGTCTCCGAAGGCTTGAAGAGTCTCTCTTCGAAGACACCAGGTTCTTGGGGTAGCCGCCTCAACGCCTTCTTGGCGATTTCGTCAACCTCCTTGTTGGTGCCGCATGGCACATGCTGTAGCTCTAGGTCTGGGAATTGCTTCTCCATCTTGCACACTTCCGCGAGCTATGCTCCCATGTGCTCGTCCCTTGGTTCATACACCTTGTTGGAGAAGTTGACGAGGAGCTGAGAGTCACCCTTGATGGTGAGACGCTTCACCCCCAAGCCTGCGGTGGCCTTGAGGCTAGTGATCAACCCCTCGTACTCCACGATGTTGTTGGAGACCTTCTCACCCTATTGACAGCAGAGCAGCACGGCATAATATAGCTTGTATTGGGTGGGCGAGTTGAGCACAGCGCCAGCCCCTGCGCCTTGTCGTGCAAAAGCGCCATCGAAGTACATGACCCAGCGATCCGGTGCTTCATCTCCCAGCGAGCGGGATCGGCTCTCGCCCGCTTCGGGCTCAGGAACGTCAGTCCATTCTGCAAGGAAGTCGGCAAGCGCAGCTCCCTTGATAACCCTGGTCGTGCTGAACTCCAGCTGAAATGCTTGCAGTTCAATGTTCCATTCTGTGATCCTCCCCGTGGCATTGGGGTTCCGGAGCACCCTCTCCAAGGGGTAGGCTGAGACGACCTTAAATGGGTGGCCACGGAAATAGTGGTGTATCTTGTGTGAGGCCACCAGGAGCTTGAGTAAGAGCTTCTGCGACATTGGGTATTGTGCTCTCGCGTCCCGCAATACGGTGCTGAAAAAGTATACTGGGTGCTCGATGAGGGCGGGAACGTCAATGGAGCATGTATCCTCAGGAAGTTGTGGTGCCTCCTGAGGTGGGGGACCTCAGGAGCCTGGTCGGCCATCTGGGCCTCCGCAGGCCCTTGAACGCCATCTTGTGGGGTGTGATCGTCTGTGGGCATCGTCTTGGCCTTAGTGGCGCTATCTTGTGACTGCACCATTTTAGCTGAGGGCGCGGTATTGCGCTGCAGGTCCTTGGCCCGGCGATCCTCCCGAATTGCCACCAACGCTACGCTGGCGGAGTGAGGCGTAGCGGCCAGATAGAGCACCAGAGGCTGGAGGGGGCGAGGTGCCACCATCACTGGTGGGCTGGTTAGGTATCTCTTGAGGTCTTGAAACGCCAGATCTGCCTCGAGGGTCCATTCGAACGGGCCTTTCTTCTTCATCAGCTTGAAAAATGACAGAGCGTGCTCCCCCAGCTTGGAGATGAAGCGCCCCAGCGAGGTCACGCAGTCTGCAAGTTTCTGCATTTCCTTGAGGGTTTGTGGTGGGCTCATGTCTTCTATTGCCTTGACCTTCTCGGGGTTAGCCTCGATCCCTCTGTGGGAGACGAGGAATCCCAGTAGCTTGCCGGAGGGGACACCGAACACGCACTTCTCCGGGTTGAGCCGCAAATCCACCTGGCATAGGCTAGCGAAGGTCTCCTCCAGGTCCTGAATCGGGGTTCTGGCCTCCCAAGATTTAACCACGATGTCGTCGATGTAGGCTTCAGCTTTTCTGCCGAGCTACTGACCCAGGGCGATGTGCATCAGCCGCTGGAAGGTCGCCCCTGCGTTGCGCAGTCCAAACGGCATGGAGGTGTAGCAGTACACCCCGCACGAGGTCAGGAAGGCGGTCTTCTCCACATCCTCCAGTGCCATCTTGATCTCGTGGTAGCCCGAGAACGCGTCCAGGAAGCACAACAGGTCACACTCGGCGGTGGAGTCTACGATCTGGTCGATACGCGGAAGTGGGAACGGGTCTTGGGGACAGGCCTCGTTGAGGTTGGTGAAATCGACACACATGTGTTCCTTCTCGCCTTTCTTTGGCACAACAACGGGGTTCGCGAGCCACTCCGGGTTCCGGACCTCACGAATGACATGTGCCGCCTCCAGCTTGCGAGTGTCCTGGACGATGAAGGACTGCTTCTCTGTGGACCGTCGCCGCGCCTTCTGCTTCACAGGGTGCACATTGGGGCACACCCTTAAGTGATGCTCGATTACCCCCTTGGGACCCCTACCGGCTGCTTGGGCTCCCAGGCGAATACCTCCTTGTTCACGCGCAAGAACTTCACTAATGCCTCCTCCTGACCCGGGTCGAGGCCGGCGCCTATGGTGAAGGTTGCCCTCAAGGACCCACCTTCCTCTACCGGCACTTGCTTCGTTTCGGCCCGGTCTTTAGTGAACAGCTACTTCTTCTTTGCCGGCAGGGCTTCCTTAGCCCCTAGGGTGGCTTCGCCGGCTGGGCGCGCTGCCGCTGCGGCCCTGAAGGTAAGCTTGAGATCCACAGAGCTTCCTTGGGGTCTCCGGCCATGGTGAGGACACCGCTGCTGCCTGGCATCTTCATGAGGTTGTAGGCCGGATGGGTCATTGCCATGAACTGAGCCAAAGCTGGGTACCCAAGGATGGTGTTGTACGGGAAGCCGATGCGGGCGACATCAAAGTCGATGAGTTCGGTGTGGTAGTTGTCCTGGGTACCGAAGGTTACCGGGAGGCGTATCTGCCCCAGGGGGCTGGTGGACCCGCTGCCGACTCCAGAGAAAGGCTTGGTGGGGCAGAGCCAGCCGTACGGCAAGTGAATCAAGCCGAAAGCTTCCACGGAGAGCACGTTGAGGCCTGCTCTGCCATCGATAAGGGT
>NW_024111976.1:0-27620 GCF_003073215.2 Triticum urartu | reverse complement strand
AATACAGAGATGACGATCTTTCAACTTCACCTGAAATTACTTGAACCTTTCAATAATTCAGACTCGTGATTCATCAAGTAAATATACTCAACATCTACTCAAATCATCTGTGAAGTAAGAACATAACGATATCCACTACAGCCTCAGCACTCATTGGACTGCACACATCAAAATGTATTACTTCCAACAAGTTGCTTTCTAGTTCCATTTTACTAAACGAGGCTTTCAGTCATCTTGCCCATGTGGTATGATTTGCATGTCTCAAGTGATTCAAAATCAAGTGAGTCCAAACGGTCCATTTGCATGGAGTTTCTTCATGCATATACACCAATAGACATGGTTCGCATGTCTCAAACTTTTCAAAAACGAGTGAGCCCAAAGATCCATCAACATGGAGCTTCTTCATGCGTTTTATACCGATATGACTTACGTGGCAGTGCCACAAGTAGGTGGTACTATCATTACTATCTTATATCTTTTGGCATGAACATGTGTATCACTATGATCGAGATTCAATGAACCATTCATTTTAGGTGCAAGACCATTGAAGGTATTATTCAAATAAACAGAGTAACCATTATTCTCCTTAAATGAATAACCGTATTGCGATAGACATAATCCAATCATGTCTATGCTCAACGCAAACACCAATCTCGATGGTAGAGGGAGCGTGCGATGCTTGATCATATCAACATTGGAAACACTTCCAACACATATCGTCAGCTCACCTTTAGCTAGTCTCCGTTTATTCCGTAGCTTTTATTTCGAGTTACTAACACTTAGCAACCGAACCGGTATCTAATACCCTGGTGCTACTAGGAGTACTAGTAAAGTACACATCAACACAATGTATATCCAATATACTTCTATCGACCTTGCCAGCCTTCTCATCTACCAAGTATCTAGGGTAATTCTGCTCCAGTGGCTGTTCCCCTTATTACAGAAGCACTTAGTCTCGGGTTTGGGTTCAACCTTGGGTTTCTTCACTAGAGCAGCAGCTGAATTGCCGTTTCATGAAGTATCCCTTCTTGCCCTTGCCCTTCTTGAAACTAGTGGTTTCACTAACCATCAACAATTGATGCTCCTTTTGATTTCTACTTTCGCGGTGTCAAACATCGCGAATATCTCAAGGATCATCATATATGTCCCTGATATATTATAGTTCATCACGAAGCTCTAGCAGCTTGGTGGTAATGACTTCGGAGAAACATCACTATCTCATCTGGAAGATCAACTCCCACTCGATTCAAATGATTGTTGTACTCAGACAATCTGAGCACAAGCTCAACAATTGAGCTTTTCTCCCTTAGTTTGCAGGCTAAGAAATCGTCGGAGGTCTTATACCTCTTGACGTGGGCACGAGCCTGAAATCCCAATTTCAGCCCTCGAAACATCTCATATGTTTCGCGACGTTTCAAAACGTCTTCGGTGCCTCAACTCTAAACCGTTTAACTGAACTATCACGTAGTTATCAAAATGTGTATGTCAGATGTTCGCAACATCCACAGACGACATTCGAGGTTCAGCACACTGAGCGGTGCATTAAGGACATAAGCCTTCTATGAAGCAATGAGGACAATCCTCAGTTTACGGACCTAGTCCGCATAATTGCTACTATCAACTTTCAACTAATTTTCTCTAGGAACATATCTAAACAGTAGAACTGAAGCGCGAGCTATGACATAATTTGCGAAGACCTTTTGACTATGTTCAGGATAATTAAGTTCATCTTATGAACTCCCACTCAGATAGACATCCCTCTAGTCATCTAAGTGATTACATGATCCGAGTCAACTAGGCCGTGTCCGATCATCACGTGAGACGGACTAGTCATCATCGGTGAACATCTTCATGTTGATCGTATCTACCATACGACTCATGCTCGACCTTTCGGTCTCTGTGTTCCGAGGCCATGTCTGTACATGCTAGGCTCGTCAAGTTAACCCTAAGTTTTGCATGTGTAAAACTGTCTTACACCCGTTGTATGTGAACGTAAGGATCTATCACACCCGATCATCACGTGGTGCTTCGAAACGACGAACTGTAGCAACGGTGCACAGTTAGGGGAGACACTTCTTGAAATTTTAATGAGGGATCATCTTATTTACTACCGTCGTTCTAAGAAATAAGATGTATAAACATGATAAACATCATATGCAATCAAATAGTGACATGATATGGCCAATATCATATGCTCCTTTGATCTCCATCTTGGGGCTCCATGATCATCTTGTCACCGGCATGACACCATGATCTCCATCATCATGATCTCCATCATCGTGTCTCCATGAAGTTGTCTTGTCAACTATTACTTCTACTACTATAGCTAACGGTTAGCAATAAAGTAAAGTAATTACATGACGTTTATGTTGACACGCAGGTCATAAATAAATTAAGACAACTCCTATGGCTCCTGCCGGTTGTCATACTCATCGACATGCAAGTCGTGATTCCTATTACAAGAACATGATCAATCTCATACATCACATATATCATTCATCACATCCTTTTGGCCATATCACATCACATAGCATACCCTGCAAAAACAAGTTAGACGTCCTCTAATTGTTGTTTGCATGTTTTACGTGGCTGCTATGGGTTTCTAGCAAGAACGTTTCTTACCTACGCAAAGACCACAACGTGATATGCCAATTGCTATTTACCCTTCATAAGGACCCTTTTCATCGAATCCGATCCGACTAAAGTGGGAGAGACAGACACCCGCCAGCCACCTTATGCAACTAGTGCATGTTTGTCGGTGGAACCGGTCTCACGTAAGCGTACGTGTAAGGTTGGTCCGGGCCGCTTCATCCCACAATGCCGCCGAATCAAGATTGGACTAGTAACGGTAAGCATATTGAACAAAATCAACGCCCACAACTACTTTGTGTTCTACTCATGCATAGAAACTACGCATAGACCTAGCTCATGATGCCACTGTTGGGGAACGTAGCATAAATTCAAAATTTTCCTACGTGTCACCAAGATCTATCTATGGAGTCATCTAGCAACGAGGGAGGAGTGGATCTACATACCCTTGTAGATCGCGCGCGGAAGCGTTCAAGAGAACGGGGTTGATGGAGTCGTACTCGTCGTGATCCAAATCACCGATGATCCTAGCGCCGAACGGATGGCACCTCCGCGTTCAACACACGTACGGAGCAGCGACGTCTCCTCCTTCTTGATCCAGCAAGGGGGGAGGAGAGGTTGATGGAGATCCAGCAGCACGACGGCGTGGTGGTGGAAGTAGCGGGATTCCAACAGGGCTTCGCCAAGCGCTGCGGGAGGAGGGAGATGTGTCATGGGAGGGAGAGGGAGGCGCCAGGGCTTAGGTATGGTTGCCCTCCCTTCCCCCACTATATATAGGGCCAAGGGAGAGGGGGGGGCGCAGCCTTGGCCCTTCCTCCAAGGAAGGGTGCGGCCAAGGGAGGAGTCCATCCTCCCCAAGGCACCTAGGAGGTGCCTTCCCCTTTTAGGACTCTTCCTTTCCCTTATCTCTTGGCGCATGGGCCTCTTGGGGCTGGTGCCCTTGGCCCATACAGTCCAAGGCGCACCCCTACAGCCCATGTGGCCCCCGGGGCAGGTGGCCCCACCCGGTGGACCCCCGGGACCCTTCCGGTGGTCCCGGTACAATACCGGTGACCCCGAAACTTGTCCCGATGGCCGAAATAGCACTTCCTATATATAATTCTTTACCTCCGGACCATTCCGAAACTCCTCGTGACGTCCGGGATCTCATCCGGGACTCCGAACAACTTTCGGGTTACCGCATACTAATATCTCTATAACCCTAGCGTCACCGAACCTTAAGTGTGTAGACCCTACGGGTTCGGGAGACATGCAGACATGACCGAGATGACTCTCCGGTCAATAACCAACAGCGGGATCTGGATACCCATGTTGGCTCCCACATGTTCCACGATGATCTCATCGGATGAACCACGATGTCAAGGACTTAATCAATCCCGTATGCAATTCCCTTTGTCTAGCGGTACGATACTTGCCCGAGATTCGATCGTCGGTATCCCGATACCTTGTTCAATCTCGTTACCGGCAAGTCTCTTTACTCGTTCCGTAACACATCATCCCGTGATCAACTCCTTGATCACATTGTGCACATTATGATGATGTCCTACCGAGTGGGCCCAGAGATACCTCTCCGTTTACACGGAGTGACAAATCCCAGTCTCGATTCGTGCCAACCCAACAGACACTTTCGGAGATACCCATAGTGTACCTTTATAGCCACCCAGTTACGTTGTGACGTTTGGCACACCCAAAGCACTCCTACGGTATCCGGGAGTTGCACAATCTCATGGTCTAAGGAAATGATACTTGACATTAGAAAAGCTTTAGCATACGAACTACACGATCTTGTGCTAGGCTTAGGATTGGGTCTTGTCCATCACATCATTCTCCTAATGATGTGATCCCGTTATCAACGACATCCAATGTCCATGGTCAGGAAACCGTAACCATCTATTGATCAACGAGCTAGTCAACTAGAGGCTTACTAGGGACATGGTGTTGTCTATGTATCCACACATGTATCTGAGTTTCCTATCAATACAATTCTAGCATGGATAATAAACGATTATCATGAACAAGGAAATATAATAATAACCAATTTATTATTGCCTCTAGGGCATATTTCCAACAGTAACCTATATCACACTCCGAAGTCAAACGTGTCTTATGATAAGTGATTGTTGCAGGTTACACAACAGTAGTAATTTGATGCAAGAACATGGTGTGATAGATTGATATTGTATGTTCTAGAAACAGGAACACGTGTCTTATTCAAGTATAATGTGTAAAGTAAGAAGATGGAATTCAACAAAATTAGAAGCAATACAAGATACACATCACACATAACATGCAACCAGATATAACAGTGCCAAGTTAGAGGGAGCACCGGTGATGGTGCACTAGGGGAGACGTGCTCATCATAAACACAACTACGTTGAGTGTCTATGCATGTGTTGTCTTGGAAATAATCTTGGGGGGGATGGAGGAGTAGAAACTGTAGAGGCCCTCCGTTTGGAAGGAGCACCTTTATCCGCTGCCTTGCTAACTTCCTTCCGCTTTATTGATTTTGAATTGTCAAGTAAAACCGACAAGAAAAAGCAATAAAATTCTCTCTTCAGAACTCATTCATGCATGATACTGACAATCACTACTTTGATGTAAGGCAAACACATGATACCAGGATGGAATATGTACGAAAAACATGACGGCATGGCGTGTTCACAACTGTTTGTGTTAACTAAGCAGAAACCATTCCAACAAATAAGAAGCAATGCAAGCTAGACACCACATGAAAGATGCAACCAATATGACTCTGCCAAGTTAAAAGCGTCCCATCATAAATGGAATTTCAACAAATTAGAAGCAGCGCATGCTATAAATCATATGAAAGATGCAACTAATATCGCACTGCATATACTAAAGGTGTCTCGTCATATTGATTGATGCGGGATACAAAAAAACAATAGTTTTATGTAAGGACATGCTTAATAGACAGATGTACTATGTACTAAATATATGAAGGCATGTCACATTAACAGGTATAATGTATAAGCTAAGCACAATAGCACATGCAGTTTAACTAGATTGGAAGAATTACAATCTAGACACCATATGCAACATGCAACCACATATCACGCTGCCAAGTTAGAGCAAGCACCTGTGATGCTAGTGTAGGTGAAATGCGGTAATCAACTACAGAGCTACGTTCACTATCTTCATCTAGCCTTGTTGTTTCTTTAGAATCATGTCAGGAGGCTGACGCTGCATTCTTTAAATGAGGAGTAGTCCACTTGCCTGACTGCCTCATCATAAGTGATTGATGAGGAATACACAAGAACATTAGTTTAATGTAAGAACATGGTTAATACAAAGATGTACTAGTACGTACCAAAAACAGAAAGGCATGTCATATTCAAAGGTATAATGTGTAAGCTAAGCAGATGCAATTTAACCAAATTGGAAGCAATACAAGCTAGACATCCGGCTGGAGTGGTGAGCATGATCATCTAGGACCTGAGAGCCTGGTGGGAGGCGGGCTGCTTCGCCACCATCGCGGCATTTTAGTTGGCTTCCATGTGATGCCTGTCTTTGCTGGGCTTGTCACTGGCTCGACCAGTGCCCTGACTAGCTATTTTGTCTTCTGGTGCTCACGGGATGGTGGTTCATGTAAAAAATATCTTTCCTTATCTTAATAAAGACGGACTTCGGTCTTTACAATACAAGATAGACACCATATGGAACATGTAACCACATATGACACCACGAAGTTAAAGCAAGCACCTGGGATGGTGGCTCATTGAGAGCGAGGTCATCAACTCCAGAGCTACGTTTACCGTCTCCATCTGCTGACACTACACCCTTTATAGCGTTGTAACATGCCGTGCTTACCCGCGTAGAAAGCTGGAGCAACTTCTCTCTTTTCTTTTCTGCTTCTCTTGAGGCAGACTCTGAAATACCCTTGCATAAAAACACAATAGTGAGAGTATGGGTGTGAAGTGTGTGCAGAACTAGTGCACTGTAAAAGTAGCAGATAGCAGGTGGCTGAAAAATAAATGACAGGATACATATGATAGCTCTACAACATTGCATGGCAAACAAAATTAGATTCTACTCCGTATGATTTTGTAATATATGAGCACAGGAAATGCAGATACTCCTCTAGCACACCACCACATGTGGTCATATCAAGATAACAGTCGATTGAAAATAAATAGGCCAGTCGATTTTTTTAATGAACCGTCCGATCTATAAGGAACGGGCAGATGGCCTTCGTCTACCTCCCGCCAGTCACTATTGACGATCTTTCTCAAACCACCAACGACCACCGGCCCAAACCCCTGCCTCCACCGCCCCGCCCTCCCCTTAACCTCACACCACCGCCGTGCTTGGCAGCGCCCCCAGGCCATCCCTTTAATCTCGTCCGACCTCCAGATCGGGCGCCAGTAGCTCTAGGCCCCACACGCCCCTAAGATAAACACCGAGGTGGTGCTTCCCCGGCGTAATAGGCGGACTAGCGCATGTTACGCCGGGGAATGCTTCCGTTAATTGGGAATCAACTGACCAGGAATTGAAATTCAGGGGGACGACGGACCTCTAGCTAAGGTGAAATAGTATATGAGGAGAAACCTTGTGCATCGCGAGTTACCAGGAACATCTAGTATCAAGAAGAAGCGGTCAACTAGTGTCTTCTGTGGGATGAATACCGTGCAAGCAGACACGTAAGATTTGCACGAATAAGGGAAGATGAGTACCCTTATCGGTTGCCAGTGTGGTCTCCTCCATATGTCGCGACGATCTTCTTTTTTCTCCCGGGGGAACCGATGTCTTGGAGAACCGTGGATCCTTGGACAAACCCATGGCCAAATTGTTGACTATGTTGCCATGGCCGTATATCGGCGGAGGTGAAGCAGATCCGAGGCGGCGAAGGACGGCATAGCAGGAACAACTCCGGTGCGGTGGAGGGTGGTGAAGTTGGAGCGACAGCGGTGAGGCGCAGGACGGCGTGGTTGAACTGGCTCAGGTACAGATGGTTCGACCTCGGCTTCAACTACTAGTCGTGGAGGGCGTTGTGGTTGAGGTTGCGGTGGACGACGACGTCGGGGTATTGACTCCAGCGTGATGGAGGAGGGCGGCGGTTGATGGGTGGGATGGGGTGGCGGACGGAGGACACCGGAGTTTCGCGGCTGGTGGAGAGGTAGTTTTTGCGCCCACGGAGTACGAATGGGGAATCGGGGGGGGGGGGGGGGGGGAGGGGGAGAACCATGTTTCGGTCCGGGACGCACTTGTTTTTGGCTTTTTTGAACAGAAGATGGGCCGCGCTTGTTTGAAATTTGGGGAAAGTACAAACTTTGCCCCCCTCTTAAATTTCGGACCTACTGCGGGTCAGAGGTAGGATGGTAATCCCAGGACAACCAAAAAGTGGCCGGGAGCGATTTCGGCCGCATGTGTGCTTAGGCGGCCATTGTGTATGAATGTTTTTTGGAGGCGGTTACGTGGCGTCTAGATGAAGCTACAAACCTACCCCGGTTTATACCTTTGGACGTCGGGCCGGTAGGTTTCACGGGTCGGGGTTATTAGAAAAGTAATTTCCTTGTACTACCAAACATTGGTCTCACGCGGTTTCGGGCGAGTAGAGGCTCTTTTGACGCTTCATTCGAAATTTTGAAACACAAGCATTCACGTTTAGAGTACTCTTGAACTTTGAGGATTGACCTAAATAGACAACGTGAAATTTGACCTTGTATGTTTGAAAACCTCATTAAATTATCCGCTTCTTTTTGAAATTTTGACACTTGAAAATCCTATAACTACAATTATTTTGGAATGGAGGAGCAAAATTTGAATCTATTTTGTACACGACTACATATGCTATTATGTACAAAATCAGAGCAAAGATTGGTGCACCCATAATTTAGGTATGATTTACGAATGCCATGATATCAAATTCAAATAATTGAATGGACTTCATGTTGAAGGCGATTTTTTTAAACCACCTTAAGTTGAATTCAAATGTATGCTAGTTCATATGTAGCTATTTATAATGTTGATTGTGTAACTTTCCTATGTATAATGTGCTTTACACACACAGCATGAACTATACTCACATTTATATTCGATTGCTAAAGCGACGCATTATCTGGAGTTCAAAATACTAACTATATGGATCAATTGTGTCGAATAAGAACATAGACATGCTCAAATTCGACAAAATCTAGATGTCTGATGGATCAATGACCGTTCCTTACGCGAATTGCAAATATCATGATCCCATCCTAATATTTGGATACAATTTATATCTTTAATCAATGTGTACATCAGTCTTTTACGTGTAGTTTCACTCTCCATCGGTGGTCTCTCACACATGCTCACACACTCTCTCCCGAGATGTCTTTCTCGCACACATGCTCTCGATATAACTCTCCCTCCCTCTCGTAACCATTTATGACTGTTTTCACTAACTTTTATCACAAGCACTCTTCCTCTCGCAAGCATACACACGCACAATCCCCATCGACCCTTTCTATATACATAGACCTTCCTACGTGTCTCCTGTATGCACATTATCTTTAGGCATGTCTCTCACGCATTGTCTCACACCTCTCTTCCTAATCGACGGGTACGATTCTAGCAGAGCATTCTATAGGATGCCCCTTAAAGTTAGGTTGGATGAATAGTAATATCAGAGATAAAGGGGTTACCTTAGTTTGAGAGCCTAGGGTTACAAATCCTAGCCGGCTTTGTCAGTGAACACAGAGTCCTTCACAATTATGCTATCTTTGTCTTGTACGACTAGTCGTCCATGGGTCTCCCTAAATGCGTCACGGGTCGACCAATGTGGCGCAGGATGGAACCGAACGAAGGGCCTCACCTTGACCCACCGGACCTCACGCGGTGACACACCCTCTGCCCCCACGTCTCGTTATCTTTTCACACCCACACATACCAACACAGACACCACACACAAAAAATATATTCTCCTGGTGCCTCTATCCACTTCCCCCTTGCATATACACACTTAAGGGAATCTCTTGCCGTGACATCATATTCGTCTCTCTCTAGACCACTCTCATTTCTCGTGCTATCTCCCCCCCCGCCGGCCCCTCTATCCACGCCTCTCTCGAATACATAATACATACACATACCTCTCTAGGCCCTGCCAAATGCATCAACTACACATTCACACATGTTACATCACATACCCCATTGATCTAAAAAGCCCTCTCTTCACGTTTATTTCGCATACAACATTTCTTTTGAATAAAGTGTGTCCAAACCATTATTTTAGAATTTCTACATATATACAACATTACAAAGTTATATGGAGGAGTATGAACGCTAATTTGCATTGCATGGTGCCCACAATGATATTTATTCCGCACTGTTGTAGGATCGAAAGTATGTCTAGAGGGGGGGGGTGATTAGACTACTTGACCAAATAAAAACTTAACCTTTTCCCAATTTTAGTTATTGCCAGATTTTAGCTAATTTAGGACAAGTCAAGCAATCATCACATAATTCAAGCAAGCATGCAAAGAGTATATAGGCAGCGGAAAGTAAAGCATGCAACTTGCAAGAATGTAAGGGAAGGGTTTGGAGAAATCAAACGCAATTGGAGACACGGATGTTTTTCCCGTGGTTTTCGGATAGGTGGTGCTATCCTACATCACGTTGATGGAGACTTCAACCCACGAAGGGTAATGGTTGCACGAGTCCCACACAGGGCTCCACCAAGGGTAAACGGTTGCACAGTCCACACAGGGCTCCACCCACGAAGGGTCACGAAGAAGCCAACCACCCACAAAGGGTCCACGAAGAAGCACCTGTCTATCCCACCATGGCATCGCCCACACAGGACTTGCCTCACTAAGCGGTAGAATCTTCACGAAGTAGGCGATCTCCTTGCCTTACAAACTCCTTGGTTCAACTCCACAATCTGTCGAGGCTCCAAAGTGACACTAGCCAATCTAGAGACACCACTCTCCAAGAAGTAACAAATGGTGTGTAGGTAATGAACTCCTTGCTCTTGTGCTTCAAATGATAGTCTCCCAACACTCAAACTCTCTCTCATAGGATTTGGATTTGGTGAAAGAAGATTTTGAGTGGAAAGCCTTGGAAGGCTAAAAGATCAAGATTCATATGGTAGGAATGGAATATTTGGTCTCAACACATGAGTAGTGGTTCTCTCTCAGAACATATGAGTTGGAAATGGTGGTGGTGTGTTCTGATGGCTCTCTCATCGAATGAGAAGGAGGTGGAGGGGTATATATAGCCTCCACACAAAATCCAACCGTTACACAGTTTTCCAATCTCGGTGGGACCGATCAATAACTCGGTCAGACCGAAAATGTAAAACCTAGTGACCGTTAGAGATTTCTTGTGGGACTTACATGCACTCGGTAGGACCGATATGGTTAGGGTTTGGGCATAACGCAATCTCGGTGAGACCGATTACACAACAAACTCGGTGAGACCGAATTTTGGTAATTAGCTAACCAGAGAGTTGGTCAGGCAAACTCGGTGGGACCGATTTGCTCTTTCGGTGAGACCGAGTGGAACTCGGTGAGACCGAAAAGTTACAAAGGGGAAACACTGAGTTTACATTGCATCTCGGTGGACCGATTCGCTCTTTCGGTGAGACCGAAAAGTTACAAAAGGGAAAACAGAGAGTGCAACCCCATCCTCAGTGAGACCGAGATCCATATCGGTAGGACCGAATTGCTAGGGTTTGGCAGTGGCTAATGAACAAGTGAAACTCGATGACGCCGGATAGGAAGAATCGGTAGGACCGGAGTTGGCTTAGGGTTTTGGAGCATATAACTAAGCACATGAAGCAAGAGGCTCATTAAGAAACACCTCATCCCTCCTTAATAGTATTGGCTTTTCCTAAAGACTCAATGTGATCTTGGATCACTAAAATGTAAAATGAAGAGTCTTGAGCTTTTGAGCTTGAGCCAATCCTTTTTCCTTAGCATTTTGAGGGTTCCACTTTCACATCCATGCCATGCCAATCATTGAGCTTTCCTGAAATAATCATCTTGGAATAGCATTAGCTCAATGAGCTATATGTTGTTATGAATTACCAAAACCACCTAGGGATAGTTGCACTTTCAATCTCCCCCTTTTTGGTAATTGATGACAACATATAGATCAAAGCTTCGACAAATGATAATAAGCATGAAATATATCGTCGCTTTGAGAAGTATGTGATAAGTAAGAGCTCCCCCTAAATTTGTGCATATTTAAAATTTGCTTTGGACTGCAAATGCACAAGGAGTTAGAGTCATGGGTTACTCTTCCATGTCACATACATCTTGGTGGAGCGCTTAAAATGATAAGAATGAAATACATGCACTCATCACCAAGAATAGTGAATGATCACATAAGATAGATAAGGTAATAGCATTCATCAATGTCTCACAAGCATAGTATCTCAAGCACTCAAAAGCAAACAAGTTTGAAAAACCACCAAATAAAGCAAGAGAGAAAAGCAACACTCTCTCTCTCGAAGCCTATGATCTATACATCTTCTCCCCCTTTGGCAACAAGTTACCAAAAAGTTCCTAGAAAATGCATAGCACTAGATCGACGCTCAGGCTTGATCTTCTGGTGGTGGTGGAGTCCGGATCACTCCAAGGACGAAGGCTTCGGTAGATGCTGAAGTAGATGCTGGAGTTGGAGCTGAAGTAGATGCTGGAGCTGGTGGAACTGAGGCTGTGGCTAGTGCTGAGGTGGTGGCTCTTGTGTCAGCAACTGGCACGGCAGACGACCTCGGGCCTCGTGGCACTCTGGCAAAGGCATGAGTGGTAGTCCTGCCTCTCCTCTCCTGCATGTCCTCCTGGAGCTGCTCCACTGTAGACTGAACTTTCGTTACTTTAACATCCAAGTCATAGAACTTCTGCTCCATGATTCTCTCTAGGCTATGCTGATTCTGAGTGAGGGTGGCCAGACTTTGCTCAATCCTCAGCATGGATGCAATCAAGTAACCAAGCTGCTCTTGTTTGGTCTTCAAGAAGTATTCAGATGCCTCCTCTTGAGTTGGCATCTTGGCAGCTTTCTCCTTCCTCGCCTTCTCCTTCTTTGCGTAAGCTTGTGCAGACGACGGTTCATTCTCAGTCATGACAACTTCATTGTCCTCAAAATCTGGACGGATGGGCAAATGTTCCTTGTCCAACAAATATATGCCCGTGCCCATCTTGGAGTTGATGAGCTCCTGAATCTGAGGGGCATATCCGCAACTCCTCTTCTGGTCTGCTGCAGTCCTCTTGATTGTTTCCACTATGAGGCTCATCACTTTGAACTTCTGGGGCACATCAAACACATGTAGCAAGTTGATAGCATGGCCTCTGATCATCTTGTGATCACCTGACTTGGGCAATAAGGTGTGCCTCAAGATCCAATTGATAGTCGGGAGCCCTGACAGAAGGTAATGTACTGAGCCAAACTTGAAGGTATCAAGTGCTTCATTTGGGATCTCCTTGTACATATTGGACATTGAGTTGTGGTCCATCTTCTTCTTGGCATAGATATCCAAGTCATCATCTTGCTCCTCTGGGGCATTAATGATCTGTGCCCACTCAGCAACTGTGGATTGGTACCTTGTACCCTCAGACATCCATGTGATCCTCCCATCTAGATAAAAATGTGCCGTGGAGTAGAACTGCATTATAAGCTCCTCATTCCACTTTGTGAGCTTCTGCCCAACAAAGTCAGCTACTCCACAAGCTATGAAGCTGTCTTGCACTCCAGGATAGTGCTCCTCATTGTCCTTGATGTATGTCCAATCAACCCATCGCATATCACAGACAATGGGCTTCTTATCTAGCAGCACTGTCTCATAAAAATCCTGCTGCTCCTTGGTGTGAAATCTGTAGTCACAGCAGTCCTTCTCCTTGAAGCATATGGGTCTGCTTCTCTCCATTTCCTTAGTCCTGAATCTCTCC
Source organism: Triticum urartu (assembly GCF_003073215.2). Taxonomy (NCBI): domain Eukaryota; kingdom Viridiplantae; phylum Streptophyta; class Magnoliopsida; order Poales; family Poaceae; genus Triticum; species Triticum urartu. The sequence goes on along the minus strand of NW_024111976.1, from coordinate 14,151 downwards.
TAAGCTTCATGTCCTCAGCCACAGGATGATCATCGTTGTGGTCTGGGATCTTGGGCTTTAGCTTCCTTAGGACATTCTCTTCCTCTTCTTCTGCAACAGTCTCAGGCACTGGGGCCTTGTTCTTCTGAGCTGCAGGAATGCTTCTTGTGTTCCTCTTTGGCTTTGGCTTTGGAGCTGGCTTGGCCTTGGAAGCAGCTCCCCCTGATTTTATGGCATCTCCCATTAGCTTGGGTGCCTTGGGTGCTGGTGCAGCTACTTCTTCTTCTTCTTCTTCTTCTTCTTCTTCTTCTTCCTCTTCCATGATGGAAGCTTTGCCAAGCACTCTAGCCACAGTCTTCTTCACCCTTTCCTTTCTTTTCTTGCCCTCAGCTGCAACTGGCTCTATGGGCTTCTCAGTTGACATTCTGGCGTTTGACATTGGCTGCCTGCCTGCTGGCCTTTTGATTTTCAGGCCTGGCTTAGTGCCTTGAGCTGGCTCAACTCTCTTGGAAGTGGCCTCTTCCTCTGCCACATAATCTTCATCTTCGGAATCAGAAGTCCTCTTCTTCCTCTGTCTCGTGGCAGCCTTTGGCAGGTTGCTAGGAGTGCTCCTGCTGCCTTCATCAGAAGAACTGGAGGGACTAGTGCCCTCACTCATCACCACTTGCTGTTCTGACACATTCTGGCTATCACTTTGATCAGACATGCTGCAAACTGATTGCTGACCCTGTGAACAGATTATAGATGAGGTAGAAAGGATGAGCATCACAAAATGCAGAGATTTTTGCAAAAGAATGATCCAAAAACTTCGTTTTAGTTTCCCACTAAAATCATCTCGGATCTACCAATTTTCAAACTCGGTGATATCGAAGCAGTTTTGGAACCTAAACTAATGTAATGCTGGAGATAAGGGTTTGTGATGGGTACTTGGTATGTCTTGACTTGCAACGGCGCCACAAGTGACTCGTTGTCGGGAGTCAAATCTTGACTTGTATTGCGCGAGCCTCCCCGGCAACGGCACCGGAAATCCTTCTTGCTACCTCTTGAGCACTGCGTTGGTTTTCCCTTGAAGAGGAAAGGGTGATGCATCAAAGTAGCGTAAGTATTTCCCTCAGTTTTTGAGAACCAAGGTATCAATCCAGTAGGAGGCCGCGCACGAGTCCCTCACACCTACACAAACAAATAAATCCTCGCAACCAACGCGATAAGGGGTTGTCAATCCCTACACGGTCACTTACGAGAGTGAGATCTGATAGATATGATAGGATAATATTTTTGGTATTTTTATGATAAAGAGAAATAAAATATGCAAGTAAAATAAATAGCAAAGGAAATAACTAAGTATTGGAAGATTAATATGATGGAAGATAGACCCGGGGGCCATAGGTTTCACTAGTGGCTTCTCTTGAGAGCATAAATATTTACGGTGGGTGAACAAATTACTGTTGAGCAGTTGACAGAATTGAGCATAGTTATGAGAATATCTAGGTATGATCATGTATATAGGCATCACGTCCGAAACAAGTAGACCGACTCCTGCCTGCATCTACTACTATTACTCCACACATCGACCGCTATCCATCATGCATCTAGAGTATTAAGTTCAAGAGAACAGAGTAACGCTTTAAGCAAGATGACATGATGTAGAGGGATAAACTCATGCAATATGATATAAACCCCATCTTGTTATCCTCGATGGCAACAATACAATACGTGCCTTGCTGCCCCTACTGTCACTGGGAAAGGACACCGCAAGATTGAACCTAAAGCTAAGCACTTCTCCCATTGCAAGAAAGATCAATCTAGTAGGCCAAACCAAACTGATAATTCGAAGAGACTTGCAAAGATAACCAATCATACATAAAAGAATTCAGAGAAGATTCAAATATTGTTCATAGATAAACTTGATCATAAACCCACAATTCATCGGTCTCAACAAACACACCGCAAAAGAAGATTACATCGAATAGATCTCCACAAGAGAGGGGGAGAACTTTGTATTGAGATCCAAAAAGAGAGAAGAAGCCATCTAGCTAATAACTATGGACCCGTAGGTCTGAAGTAAACTACTCACACTTCATCGGAGGGGCTATGGTGTTGATGTAGAAGCCCTCCGTGATCGATGCCCCCTCCGGCGGAGCTCCGGAAAAGGCCCCAAGATGGGATCTCGTGGATACAGAAAGTTACGGCGGTGGAATTAGGGTTTTGGCTCCGTATCTGGTAGTTTGGGGGTACGTAGGTATATATAGGAGGAAGGAGTACGTCGGTGGAGCAACAGGGGGCCCACGAGGGTGGAGGGCGCCTGGGGGGGGGGGGAGGTGCGCCCCTACCTTGTGCCTTCCTTGTTGATTGCTTGATGTAGGGTCCAAGTCCTCTGGATCATGTTCATTCTGAAAATCACGTTCCCGAAGGTTTCATTCCGTTTGGACTCCGTTTGATATTCTTTTTCTGCGAAACCCTAAAATAGGCAAAAAAACAGCAATTCTAGGCTGGGCCTCCGGTTAATAGGTTAGTCCCAAAAATAATATAAAAGTGTATAATAAAGCCCAATAATGTCCAAAACAGAATATAATATAGCATGGAACAATCAAAAATTATAGATACGTTGGAGACGTATCACACGTGGATTATGCGGGCGCTCTGCACGGACGAGAGCACCGCCCGGTTCAAGTCGAGGATGTCCGGTTCCGCCTGCAGGAGGGCCTCGATGGCAGTGGCATCCGCGCTCCTCTCGAGTCGAGCCTCCGCCACCCGGTTCAAAGTCCAGGACGTCGGTTCCGCATGCAGGAGGGCCTCGATGAGAGCGGCATCCGCGCGCTCCACGTTAAGTTGAGCCTCTGCCGCCGGTTCAAGTCTAGGACGTCCGGTTCCGCCTGCAGGAGGGCCTTGATGGCAGCGGCATCCGCATGCTCCGCCTGAAGTTGAGCCCCGCCGCCCGGTTCACATCCACGACATCCGGTTTCGCCTGTGGGAGAGCCTCGATGGCAGCGGCATGCGTGCGCTCCGCGTCGAGTTGAGCCTCTGCCTCCCGGTCCTCCTTTAGTATCGCCAGGTTGAACCGCTGGTCCGCCTGCACCATGGGGGACTCAGACACCGGCACGAAGTCGATGTCCATTGTCTCATACCCATCGGGGGCCTTCTGCGCCGCGACCTCCGCCATGAACATTGGATCGGCTTCCTCCTCCTCGTAGCTTCGCTCCAGAGAACTCGGGGATTGGCCCGCCACAAAGCGAGCTTGGGAACGGAGGTTTGTGGCGCCGACCGCCACTGTGATTTCTGCACGGCGCTCCGGCGTCAGCATCTTGTAGTACGTGATCTTGCGGCGCACCATGGCTTTCCGGCGAACTAGGGGACGCTTGATGCGGGCTAGGGGATCGAAAGGTGGGGGAAGGGGCTGGAGATTAGGTGTGATTTTAGGGCAGTGGCTGGCGTAGGCCGAGCAGCGAAGGTTCTGGTGTGGATAGTGGTTCCGGTGACCGACCGGTCAATCAGTTTTGACTGTACATCACTCTTGTCGCGTTCGCGTTGCAGCCCGGCAAGCTGGACCTCCACGTCGCTCACCGAATGGAACACACTTCGTCTTGCATTTTCGCTCGCTTGTGGGACCGCAGTTGAGAGCAAACCGACGTCCCTCCCTCCCCCGCACGCATCATTTATACTACCACTCCCTCCGTTTTATGCGGAGTAAATAAAAACAGAGGGAGTATACTATGGATGAGGATACCCTGACGTGGCCGAACCCATTGAGTAACTGACATGTGGGGCCTAGCAAGCATGGGGTCCGCCAGTAAGTGACCGAAAGGGAGGGTAAGGCGGGGATACCTACGTCAGAGGATCCACTTCCACTACTACTCCCTCCTTCCATTTACTATACAGGGCCTAATGCGTTTTTCGAGGCTAACTTTGACCAAATGTTAGAGTAATAATATATGACATGCAACTTACACAAAGCATACTCCCTTACTTTTTCACATCTCTCTCCTCCACATAGGCCCTATATAAATGGAAGGAGGGAGTACTACTATGAGCACTGCATACTCTAGTACAGATGTTGTCAGTACTCCACTAGTACTATTGGACAGGGAGCTTAAAAGTTACTATTGAACTGGCTATATGTGGCGAAATCCTAGTAAGAAGAGCATGTGCGAGAACTAGAACATTCACGTGGTTGAAAACAAATTGGAAACCATCTCGAGTACCAAATCTAGGAGTACTTACGAATCTAACGATATTGATTGGGGCGTTGTTGAATGTTGATACTTTTTTTATCAAAGTAGAGATACTTTGACTACACATAAAACTTATATGTAAACTAGAAAGGATAGGAGGGAGTATATTGTACGTTCAAAAACGAAACGAACATTGAATACCCTTTATATATGATTTGCGGATGCTATGATCACCGGTTCAAAATTTTGAATCCGCCTTAGGTATCACACATGCCCCCACTCGTTCTCTCTCGATTTCATCTCGGGGTCCGGAGATTGATTGAAAGAGGACTAGGGTGGGTACAATATGTTCGTTTCGCTTATGAACGTACAATATACTCCCTCTGATCCCCACAGACCCCCCTGCGGGTCATTTCTATCATAGAAACATACCAAACCTTTATCTCCTTGCACGACACGCAATTGATCTCTGAACATCAATCGATCTCGTCAACATGTTTCGAGGCATGAACCGAATGGGATGTCAAACTAAGATGCGAAGTGACACGTAGTGGATGCAAAGTGAAACTTTAAATGAACCGTTTGTTTGTATGCATGCCGAACAAATTACAAAACATTGGAAATACAAGCATGGTCTAGGCCCACATGCGAATGATACTCGGCGGAATGTTCAAATGAGGCATCCGGGAGGATGGACTCGACCGGAGGGCGACATGATCGATGGAGAAGAGGGTTGGAGAGGAATGAGAAATAAGCAAAAGCCACATGATTATACTTGGATGACTCAAATAAACAATAAGTTTTCTCGCTTGGCCTACATAGTGAAAGGCCTAATGCGCAACGCGGAGCACTCACGCTCGAATATGGCTAGGAAAACAGGGAAACCGACATGTGGGGCACACCTGTCGGGACGACGTAGCGTAGACTAGTCCAATGGAGGAGCTGGCCCACGAACTCCTCACCACCGGCAACCGTTCATGTGGGTCATGGGGGACAACAACGTGGCGCAACTCCAGCACCGCCTCTGGACACGGCGACCGCGGTGAGTGATACGCTCATCGTCGCTAGACACGGTCGGTTTCAGTGTGCCGAGGGTGGCGTTAGTGCAGTGATATGTCTCCAACGTATCTATAATTTTTGATTGCTCCATGCTATATTATCTACTGTTTTGGGCAATATTGGGCTTTATTTTCCATTTTTATATTATTTTTGGGACTAACCTATTAATCGGAGGCCCATCCCAGATTTGCTGTTTTATGCTATTTCAGTGTTTCGAAGAAAAAGGAATATCAAACGGAGTCGAAACGGAACGAAATCAACTCGAGAAGTTATTTTTGGAAGGAAACCTACCGGATAGACTTGGACCCTACGTCAAAAGATGAAGGAGGTGCTCACGAGGGTAGGGGGCGCGCCCACCCCCCTGGGCGCGCCCCCTGCCTCGTGGCCCCCCCCCTTCGGTCCACCAACGTACTCCTTTCACCCATATAACCTACGTATCGTAAAACTTCCAGAACGGACAATAGATCGGGAGTTCCGCCGCCAGAAGCCTCCATAGCCACCGAAAACCAATCTAGACCCGTTCCGGCACCCTGCCGGAGGGGGAATCCCTCTCCGTGGCCATCTTCATCATCCCGGTGATCTCCATGACGAGGAGGGAGTAGTTCTCCCTCGGGGCTGAGGGTATGTACCAGTAGCTATGTGTTTGATCTCTCTCGCTCTCTCGTGTTCTTGAGGTGATACGATCTTGATGTATCGCGAGCTTTGCTATTATATTTGGATCCTATGATGTTTCTTCCCCCCTATACTCTCTTGTAATGAATTAAGTTTCCCCTTTGAAGTAATCTTATCGGATTGAGTCTTTAAAGATTTGAGAACACTTGATGTATGTCTTGCCGTGGATATCTGTGGTGACAATGGGATATCATGTGATTCACTTGATGTATGTTTTGGTGATCAACTTGCGGGTTCCGCCCATGAACCTATGCATAGGGGTTGGCAAACGTTTTCGTCGTGATTCTCCGGTAGAACTTTGGGGCACTCTTTGAGGTCCTTTATGTTGGTTGAATACGATGAATAATGAGATTGTGTGATGCATATCGTATAATCATACCCACGGATACTTGAGGTGACATTGGAGTATCTAGGTGACATTAGGGTTTTGGTTGATTTGTATCTTAAGGTGTTATTCTAGTACGAACTCTAGGGCTGTTTGTGACACTTATAGGAATAGCCCAACGGATTGATTGGAAAGAATAACTTTGAGGTGGTTTCGTACCCTACCATAATCTCTTCGTTCGTTCTCCGCTATTAGTGACTTTGGAGTGACTCTTTGTTGCATGTTGAGGGATAGTTTTATGATCCAATTATGTTAGTATTGTTGAGAGGACTTACACTAGTGAAAGTATGAACCCTAGGCCTTATTTCCTATCATTGCAATACCGTTTACGCTCACTTTTATCATTAGTTACCTTGCTGTTTTTATATTTTCAGATTACAAAATACCATTATCTACTATCCATATACCACTTGTATCACCATCTCTTCGCCGAACTAGTGCACCTATACAATTTACCATTGTATTGGGTGTGTTGGGGACACAAGAGACTCTTTGTTATTTGGTTGCAGGGTTGCTCGAGAGAGACCATCTTCATCCTACGCCTCCTACGGATTGATAAACCTTAGGTCATCCACTTGAGGGAAATTTGCTACTGTCCTACAAACCTCTGCACTTGGAGGCCCAACAACGTCTACAAGAAGAAGGTTGTGTAGTAGACATCAAGCTCTTTTCTGGCGCCGTTGCCGGGGAGGTGAGTGCTTGAAGGTATATCTTTAGATCTTGCAATCGAGTCTTTTAGTTTCTTGTTTTATCACTAGTTTAGTTTATAAAAGAAAACTACAAAAAATGGAATTGAGTTTGTCTCATACGCTTCACCTTTTTAATATCTTTCGTGAGTATGATGGAAAGGATAATTGTGCTCAAGTGCTAGAAGAAGAAATCTATAAAATGTTTGGCACTAAATATTTGAATGATGAGCATGATTGCAATGTTGTTAGTATGAATTCCTTGAATATCCATGATGCTAATGATATGCAAAGCCACAAGCTTGGGGAAGCTATGTTTGATGAAGATGATATTTTTTGTCCCCCAAGTTTTGATGAGCAAATTTATTATGATGAAAGCATGCCTCCTATTTATGATGATTATATTGATGAAAGTGGATTTGGAGAGGTCATGACTTTATTTTGTGATGAATCCACTATTCGGAAGAGGTTCCAATTGATTATGAGAACAAAGTTGCTATCTATGATGATTATTGTGATGACTTGTATGCTATAAAGAATAATGATATCCATGAAACTTGTCATCATGATTTTAGTTTTCAATTGGATTATGCCTCACATGATAATTATTTTGTTGAGTTTGCTCCCACTATTATTCATGAGAAGAATTTTGCTTGTGTGGAGAGTAGTAAATTTCTATGCTTGTAGATCATGAAAAGAATGCTTTAGGTGCTGGTTATATTGTTGAATTCATTCATGATGCTACTGAAAATTATTATGAGGGAGGAACATATGCTTGTAGGAGTTGCAATAATATCAAGTTTCCTCTCTATGTGCTTAAAGTTTTGAAGTTATGCTTGTTTTGCTCTCCTATGCTAGTTGATTATTGTTCCCATAATTGTTTGCTCACAAAATCCCTATGCATAGGAAGAGGGTTAGACTTAAATGTGCTAGTCATATTCTTCATGATGCTCTCTTTATGTTTCAATTCTTATCCTTTATTGTGAGCATCATTGAAATCATCATGCCTAGCTAGGGGCATTAAACGATAGCGCTTGTTGGGAGGCAACCCAATTTTATTTTAGTTCCTTGCTTTTTTCCTGTTTAGTAATAAATAATTCATCTAGCCTGTTTAGATGTGGTTTTATGTTTAATTAGTGTTTGTGCCAAGTAGAACCTTTGGGAAGACTTGGGGAAAGTCTTGTTGATCATGCTGTCAAAAAACAGAAACTTTAGTGCTCACGAGAATTGCTGCCATTTTTATTTGGAGAGTGATATTTAGTTAATTTTTGAAGATTTAATAGATAAATTCCTCAGGTCCAGCAATTTATTTGAGAATTTTATGAGTTCCATAAGTATACGTTTGATCCAGATTACTACAGACTGTTCTGTTTTTGACAGATTCTGTTTTTCATGTGTTGTTTACTTATTTTGATGAATCTATGGCTAGTAAAATAGTTTATAAACCATATAGAAGTTGGAATACAGTAGGTTTAACACCAATATAAATAAATAATGAGTTCATTACAGTACCTTGAAGTGGTGATTTATTTTCTTATACTAACGGAGCTTACGAGTTTTCTGTTAAGTTTTGTGTTGTGAAGTTTTCAAGTTTTGGGTAAAGATTCGATGGACTATGGAATAAGGAGTGGCAAGAGCCTAAGCTTGGGGATGCCCAAGGCACCCCAAGTAATATTCAAGGAAGCCAAGAGCCTAAGCTTGGGGATGCCCCGGAAGGCATCCCCTCTTTCGTCTTCGTTCATCGGTAACTTTACTTGGAGCTATATTTTTATTCGCCACATGATATGTGTTTTGCTTGGAGCGTCAATTTATTTTGTTAGGATTCTTGCTGTTATTTAGAACAATGTTTTGCATCTTTTATTCAATAAAAGTGGCATTGATAGCCTTTACTATGCCTATGTTACAAGTATACATGTTGCTGTTTGAAAACAGAAAGTTTACCGCTGTTGCAATAATTCCCTAGAAAAGTCAGAATGTGATAAAATGTTGAAACCTTTTGCATATTAAGATCTGATAAATTTAATACAGTGGGAATTTTCTTTCATAATTTTTGGAGCTAGGGAAGTATGGATGTTGCAGCATTCTTTACAGACTATCCTGTTTAGGCAGATTGCTGTTATGTTTGCATTGTTTGCATATGTTTGCTTCTTTAATGATTCTATTTGAGGATAGGACTATTAAATATGCAGAGGCATTTAGTATGCAATGTTGAATAATAATTTTAGTGATTTGCTACAGTAGAGTATGATAAGGTTTTGGCAATGGTTTATACTAACTTATCTCACGAGTCCTTGTTGAGTTTTGTGTGGATGAAGCTTTTGAGATTTAGGGAGACCGTGATATGAGAGGAATTAAGGAGACACAAAAGCTCAAGCTTGGGGATGCCCAAGGCACCCCAAGATAATATTTCAAGAAGTCTCAAGCATCTAAGCTTGGGGATGCCCCGGTTGGCATCCCACCTTTCTTCTTCAACAACTATCGGTTAGTACGGTTGATCCTAAGTTTTTGCTTCTTCACATGATGTTTGCCATTCTTAGAATGTCATTTTATTTTGATTTGCTTGCTGTTTGAAATAGGCAACCCGACCTGATTTGTCCGAAATGACCCTGGGTCACTAAGGAACAGACACGTATTCCAATGGTCAGATTTCAAACACACACGGTAACTTTACTTGGGCTACAAGCAAAGCTGACTTATCCAGCTCTGGATAAGATTTGCTCTCATTGTCTTCGCTCGAAGACATAGGATTTTGGTTAAGGGTCACTTCAGTCATTCTCACTGGTTCTCTTGGACCCCACTTAACAGTACGGTGGTTCCTATGACTCAACAAAGAAGAAAAAGAACGACGAAACAACTAAGTCTTCGCGCTCCATAGTCTTCACGCGATGTCTTCTCTTATCATAGTCTCCAATGTGAATGTCTTCACATACCACCTTTGACTTCAATGTCTTCATACATTTTTAGGGGTCATCTCTGGTAGGAAAACCGAATCGATGAGGGACTTCTACCTGTGTTATCCTGCAATTCTCACAAACACATTAGTCCCTCAACCAGGTTTGTCGTCAATACTCCAAAACCAACTAGGGGTGGCACTAGATGCACTTACAGGTGTGTTCTTGGTGCCAATAATTCTTAAATATTCTAGAAAAAAAATCATATTTCATTTTCAGGACATTTGGAGAACTTTTATTTTCGGGCGTATTTTTTATTGCATGGATAATTCAGAAAACAGAAAATACTATTTTTGCTTTATTAAATCTAAATAACAGAAAGTAAAAGGAGGGTACAGAGAGTTGTGCTTTCTAACTTCATCCATCTCATGCTCATCAAAAGGAATCCACTAACAAGGTTGATCAAGTCTTGTTAACAAACTCATTCCGAATCGCATGAAACCGGAGAAATTTCGAATAACACTAGGTTACCTCAACGGGGATATGCATGTCCCCAACAATAAGAATATCATATTTCTTCTTGACAGTAGGAAGAGGAAATTCAAAACCTCCAATAGTAATTGTTGGAATTTTTCCAATAGAATTGATACTATGGACTTGAGGATGTTTCCTCGGAAAGTGTACCGTATGCTCATTACCATTAACATGAAAAGTGACATTGCCTTTGTTGCAATCAATAACCCTGCAGTATTCAAAAAGGGTCTCCAAGGATAATGACATACTATCGTCCTCGGGAATATCAAGAATAACAAAGTCTGTTAAAATTAACGTTTGCAATCACAACAGGCACATCCTCACAAATACCGAAGGTATAGCAGTTGATTTATCAGCCATTTGCAAAGATATTTCAGTAGGTGTCAACTTATTCAATTCAATCTATGATATAAAGAGAGAGGCATAACACTAACACCGGCTCCAAGATCACATAAAGCAGTTTTAACATAGTTTCTCTTAATGGAGCATGGTATAGTTGGTACTCCTGGATCTCCTAGTTTCTTTGGTATTCCACCTTTAAAATGTAATTAGCAAGCATGGTGGAAATTTCAGCTTCGTATCTTTCTTTTATTAGTAACAATATCCTTCATGTACTTAGCATAAGGATTCATTTTAAGCATATCAGTCAAATGCATACGCAAAAAGATAGGTCTAATCATTTCAGCAAAGCGCTCAAAATCCTCATCATCCTTTTTCTTGGATGGTTTAGGAGGAAAAGGCATGGGTTTCTGAACCCATGGTTCTCTTTCTTTACCGTGCTTCCTAGCAACAAAGTCTCTCTTATCATAACATTGATTCTTTGATTGTGGGTTATCAAGATCAACAGGGTTCAATCTCTACATCATGTTATTGCTAGGTTGAGCATCAACATGAACATCATTATTAACATTATCACTAGGTTCATGTTCATACCAGATTGTGTTTCAGCATCAGAAATAGAAATATCATTGGGATTCTCAGGTGTGTCAAACAGGTTCACTAGAAGCATGCAAAGTCCTATCATTTTTTTTCTTCTTCTTAGAAGAACTAGGTGCATCAATATTAGTTCTCTGAGAATCTTGCTCAATTCTCTTAGGGTGGCCCTCAGGATACAAAGGTTCCTGAGTCATTTTACCCCCTCTAGTCACAACTCTAACAACATTATCATTTTTCTTATTATTTAATTCATTGAGCAAATCATTCTGAGCTTTAAGTACTTGTTCTACTTGAGTGGTAACCATAGAAGCATGTTTACTAATAAGTTTAAGTTCACCTTTAACTCTAGACATATAATCACTCAAGTGTTCAAGCATATCAGCATTGCATTTCAATTGTCTACCAACATAAGCATTGAAGTTTTCTTGTTTAACAATAAAATTATCAAACTCATCTAAGCATTGGCTAGCAGACTTATAACGAGGAATATCACCTTCATCAAATCTATAGAGAGAATTTACCTTTACTACCTGTGTCGGGTTATCAAGACCATGTATTTCTTCAATAGGTGGTAAATTCTTAACATCTTCAGCTTTAATACTTTTCTTTCATAGATTTCTTTGCCTCTTGCATATCTTCAGGACTGAGAAATAGAATACCCCTTTTCTTCGGAGTTGGCTTAGGAGTTGGTTCAGGAAGTGTCCAATCATTTTCATTACTCAACATATTATTCAATAGCAATTCAGCTTGATCAACAGTTCTTTCCCTGAAAACACAACCAGCACAACTATCCAGGTGGTCTCTGGAAGCATCGGTTAGTCCATTATAAAAGATATCAAGTATTTCATTTTTCTTGAGAGGATGATCAGGCAAAGCATTAAGTAATCGGAGAAGCCTCCCCCAAGCTTGTGGGAGACTCTCTTCTTCAATTTGCACAAAATTATATATTTCCCTTAAGGCAGCTTGTTTCTTATGAGCGGGGAAATATTTAGCAGAGAAGTAATAAATCATATCCTGGGGACTACGCACACAACCAGGATCAAGAGAATTAAACCATGTTTTAGCATCACCCTTTAATGAGAACGAAAACTTAAGGATAAAGTAATAGCGAGTTTTCTCATCATTAGTGAACAGGGTGGCTATATCATTTAATTTAGTAAGATGTGCCACAACAGTTTCAGATTCATAGCCATAAAAAGGATCAGATTCAACCAAAGTAATTAACTCAGGATCGAGAGAAATCATAATCCTTATCAGAAATACAGATAGGTGAAGTAGCAAAAGCAGGGTCATATTTCATTCTAGCATTCAAAGATTTTTCTTTAAGCTTAGCTAATAATTTCTTAAGATCATATCTATCATTGCAAGCTAAAAGTCTCTAGTAGTTTCTTCATCCATAACATAACCCTCAGGCACAACAGGCAATTCATATCTAGGGGGAGAATCTTCATCATCACTTTCATCAATATTATCAGTTTCAATAATTTCATTCTCTCTAACCCTAGCAAGTTGTTCATGAAGAAATTCACCTAATGGCACAGTATTATCAAGCATAGAAGTAGTTTCATCATAAGCATCATGCATAGTAGAAGTGGCATCATCAATAACATGCGACATATCAGAATGAATAGCAGGAGTAGGTGTCACAAGTTTACTCAAAACAGAAGGTGAATCAAGTGCAGAGCTAGATGGCAGTTCCTTACCTCCCCTCGTAGTTGAGGAAAATCTTGGTTCTTTTTATCTTTCAAGTTCTTCATAGGATCAGCAGATATAAATCCCAAGTGACTCAAAGAATAGAGCTATGCTCCCCGGCAACGGCGCCAGAAAATAGTCTTGATAACCCACAAGTATAGGGGATCGCAACATTTTCGAGGGTAGAGTATTCAACCCAAATTTATTGATTCGACACAAGGGAGCCAAAGAATATTCTCAAGTATTAGCAAGCTGAGTTGTCAATTCAACCACACCTGGAAACTTAATATCTGCAGCAAGGTATTTAGTAGAAAAGTAATATGATAGTAATGGTAGCGATAGCAAAAGTAATATTTTTGGTTTTATAGTGATTGTAACAGTAACAACGGAAAAGTAAATAAGCGAAGAACAATATGTGAAAAGCTCGTAGGCATTGGATCAGTGATGGATAATTATGTCGGATGTGATTCCTCATGCAACAGTTATAACATAGGGTGACACAGAACTAGCTCCAGTTCATCAATGTAATGTAGGCATGTATTCCGAATATAGTCATACATGCTTATGGAAAAGAACTTGCATGACATCTTTTGTCCTACCCTCCCGTGGCAGAGGGGTCCTATTGGAAACTAAGGGATATTAAGGCCTCCTTTTAATAGAGTACCAGACCAAAGCATTAACACTTAGTGAATACATGAACTCCTCAAACTACGGTCATCACCGGTAAGTATCCCGATGTTGTCACTTCGGGGTTAATGGATCATAACACATAATAGGTGACTATAGACTTGCAAGATAGGATCAAGAACTCACATATATTCATGAAAACATAATAGGATCAGATCTGAAATCATGGCACACGGGCCCTAGTGACAAGCATTAAGCATAGCAAAGTCATAGCAACATCAATCTCAGAACATAATGAATACTAGGGATCAAACCCTAACAAAACTAACTCGATTACATGATAATCTCATCCAACCCATCACCGTCTAGCAAGCCTACGATGGAATTACTCACGCACGACAGTGAGCATCATGAAATTGGTGATGGAGGAAGGTTGATGATGACGATGGCGACGGATTCCCTCTCTGGAGCCCCGAACGGACTCCAGACCAGCCCTCGCAAAAGAGATTAGGGCTTGGCGG
>NW_024111975.1:0-9523 GCF_003073215.2 Triticum urartu | reverse complement strand
AAAAAAAAGAGAGAGATGTGCGCTATCGCCTAGTATAACTGTCTCATGATGAATATCATCCAACAAGTGACCAATCCAATGCCTACGAATTTATCCTTATTGATCTTGCTGCATTACTATTACTATCATCACTGTTACACTTGCTACAAATTACTGCTATCATTGTTACTGCTACCGTTACTGCTGTCACTACTATCAAAACTATCAGACTACTTTGCTACTGATCACTTTGCTGTAGATAATTAATCTCTAGGTGTGGTTGAATTGACAACTCAGCTTCTAATACCTTCAAATATTCTTTGGCTCCCCTTGTGTCGAATCTATAAATTTGGGTTGAATACTCTACCCTCGAAAACTGTTGCGATCCCCTATACTTGTGGGTTATGAAGACCTTTTTCTAGCGCCGTTGCCGGGGAACATAGCTATATTTGTTGAGTCACTTGGGATTATTATCATATTATCACTATGAAGAATCTGAAGGATCATAGGACTAAGATATTTTCCTCAAAGACGAGGGGAGGTAAGGAACTGCCATCCAGTTCTGCTTTTGATTCACCTTCTGTTATGAGTAAACATGCAACACAACCACATGCTATTAATTCTGATATGTCGCAAGTTATTGATGATGCTACTTCTACTATGAATGATGCTTATGATGATGCTAGTACCTTGCTTGATAGTAATGATGTGCCACTTGGTGAATTTCTTGATGAACAAATTGCTAGAGTTATACAACATGATGTTGTTGAATCTAATGATGAGTTTGAAACTAAATCTCCTGAAACAGCTGCTAGAACTAGCCCTCCTAGATATGAATTGCCTAAGGTACCGGAAGGTTATGTTATGAGTGAAGAAGCAACTAGAGATATTCTTGCTTGTAATGATAGAGATGATCTAGAGAAATTACTATGCAAGTATAAAGAAAAATCTCTGAATGCTAGAATGAAATGTGATCCTAAGTTTTCTACTTCACCTATCTGTATTGATGATAAGGATTATGAATTCTCTTTCGACCTAGAGTTAATTACTTTGGTTGAATATGATCTTTTCCATGGTTATGAAACTGAAACTGTTGTGGCACATCTTACTAAGTTGAATGATATAGCCACCCTTTTTACTCATGATGAGAAAACTCGTTATTACTTTATTCTCAAATTATTTCCTTTCTCATTAAAGGGTGATGCTAAAGCTTGGTACAATACTCTTGCTCCTGGTTGTGTGCGTAGTCCAGATATGATTTATTACTTCTCTGAAAAATATTTTCCTGCTCATAAGAAACAAGCTGCCTTACAGGAAATATTTAACTTTGTGCAAACTAAAGAAGAGAGTCTCCCACAAGCTTGGGGGAGGCTTTGCCAGTTACTTAATGCTTTGCCTGATCATCCTCTTAAGAAAAATGAAATACTTGATATCTTCTATAATGGACTAACCGATGCTTCTAGGGACTTCCTAGATAGTTGTGCTGGTTGTGTTTTCAGGGAACGAACTATTGCTCAAGCTGAAGAATTATTGAATAACATATTGAAAAATTATGATGATTGGACTATTCCTGAACCACCGCCTAAACCCACTCCGAAGAAGAGGGGTATATTATATCTCAGTCCGAAGATATGCAAGAGGCAAAGAAATCTATGAAGGAAAAAGGTATTAAAGCTGAGGATGTTAAATTTACCTCCTATTGAAGAAATACATGGGCTTAATACACCACCAATGCCTAAGGTGGTAGAGGTAAATTCTCTTATGAAGTTTAATGAAAATGATAATCCTCACAATATGCATCCTAGTCAATGCCTTTATGAGTTTGAAAACTACATTAGAAAACAAGATCACTTCAATGCAAATGTTATGAAACAATTGAAATATAATTCTGATATGATTGCTCTTGAGTGACTTGTTATTTAGAATATCAAATGATGTTAGAGGTGTTGGAAAACATGCTTCTATGGTTCAAACTCATTAGAACAAGTTGCTAAATCTCAAAGAGAATTGCTTGATGAAATGAATAATAATATATGCATGACTTTGCTTGTTAGAGTTGCAACTAGAGGAGGTAAAATGACTCAGGAACCACTTTATCCTGAGGGACACCCAAAAAGAATGAACAAGATTCACAAAGAAACAACACTAGTGCACCTAGTCCTTCTAGAAAGAAAAGGAAAAAGAAAAATGATAGGACTTTGCACACTTCTAGTGAACCTGAAATAGAAAAACCTCTGATAATGAAATGAAACTTCTATCTCTGATGCTGAAACTCAATCTGGTAATGAACACTCACCTAGTGATAATGAAAAAGATAATGATAGGTTCATGAAGACACTCAACAAATGATAAAGAACCAGATAATGATGTTGAGATAGAACCACCTGTTGATCTTGATAACCCACAACCTAAGAATAAAAGGTATGATAAAAGAGACTTCATTGCTAGAAAACACGGTAAAGAAAGAGAACCATGGGTTCAAAAACCTATGCCTTTTCCACCTAAGTCAACTAAAAAGAATGATGATGAAGAATTTGAACGCTTTGCTGAAATGCTGAGGCCAGTCTTTTTGCGTACTCGCTTGACTGATATCTTGAAAATGCCTCCTTATGCAAAGTATATGAAAGACATCATCACAAATAAGAGAAAAATACCAGAAGCTGAAATCTCCACTATGCTTGCTAATTATACTTTTAAGATGGAGTACCTAAAAAACTTGGAGATCGCGAGAATACCAACTATACCTTGCTCCATCAAAAAGAATTATGTGAAAACTGCTTTGTGTGATTTAGGAGCTGGTGTTAGTGTTATGCCTTTCTCTTTATATAAAAGACTTGACTTGAATAAACTCACACCTACTGAAATATCTTTGCAAATGGCTGACAAATCAACTGCCATACCTATCGGTATCTGTGAGGATGTGCCCGTTGTTGTTGCTAATGTTACTATTTTGACTGACTTTGTTATACTTGAGATGCCCGAGGACGACAACATGTCGATTATCCTTGGTAGACCCTTCTTGAATACTGCAGGGGCTGTTATTGATTGCAATAAAAGCAAGGTCACTTTTCATATCAATGGTAATGAGCATACGCAGTTCACTTTCCGAAGAAACAATTCCAAGTGAATGGTATTAATGTTATTAAAAAATCTCCGACAATCACTATTGGAAATTTTCAAATATCTCTACCTACTATCAGAGAAATATGAAATGCTTATTGTTGGGGAAATGCATATACCGATTGAGGTAACTTAGTGACTTACGAAAGTTCTTCGGTTTCATGCTAATCGAAAGTGGTTGTTAATAAGACTTGATCAACCTTATTAATGAATCATTTTTGAGCGGTATGAAGTTGATGAATTTAGTAAGCACTATTTTCTATCCCTACTTTTTATTCTCTGTTTTTATTAGTTAAATAAAATAAATGCCATGTTTTATCTGTTTTCTGAATTTCCCGTGCAATAAAAAATGACCCAAAAATAAAAGTTCTCAGAATGCCCTGAAAATTTTATAAGATTTTTTCCTGAATATGAAGAATTTTTGGTGCAAAAATAACCAGAGGGGGGTGCACCAGGTGGGCACAACCCACCTGGGCGCGCCAGCACCCCCTAGCGCGCCCTGGGGGGTTGTGGTCCCCACGTGGCCCCCCTCACTTATCTCTTTAGCCCACATTGTCACCTACCTCCAGAAAAAATCACTTTTGCTCTCTCTCCCATGTTCTTGAGCTCAAACCCGCGGATTTCGATCTCTTTGCTCAAAGCTCCATTTCCGAAACTATTTCGGGGGATTGTTGCTTGGTATGTGACTCCACCATTTGTCCAATTAGTTTTTGTTTTAGTGGTTTGTACTTTGAATAAATAGTTACTCTTGGTGTTGCTGTAGATGTGCTTGCATGTTCAATTCTTAGTGTTCTAAGTAGTTTGAATGCTTGCTATGGCCTCTATGTATCCCTATGAGTAGTTGTTATCAATTTTGTGAAGTTTTGTTGGAAACATTTTGTGAACTAAAAAAATTCAGATTTTTGTTCATAGGAAAAATTGTACGCGGACATGAATATCTTTAGGAAATATGGCTCTAAGAAGAACTCCAAGGGTGTTATTCGGGAGTCTTCTAACAGTGATCTCCACCCTCGGAGGTTGGCGGGGGTACGACCGTGCGAATGGCCGCACACCCCGTTCCTACAAGAGGCTGGAATTCATGAGGAGTTCATGCAATATATTGCCAAT
Organism: Triticum urartu; assembly: GCF_003073215.2. NCBI lineage: Eukaryota > Viridiplantae > Streptophyta > Magnoliopsida > Poales > Poaceae > Triticum > Triticum urartu. The sequence continues at coordinate 5,317 of NW_024111975.1, read as the reverse complement.
GCGGGTCTCACCGACTTCTTCGCAGATGAGTGTGACCAACACCAAATCCTCACAAACATGTTTGTTCAAAGTTTTACTTTCCTGCCTAGAAATAATACTCCTGAAGTGAGCTTTGGCTTACATGCTGCTTACATGCTGAAAACCATCAGATACCACTCACTGAGTTTTGTAACATATGCATGATCCCTTCTGATGGGAGCTTGGCTGAGCCTAGGCCGGCTGAGTTTGAGGACTTCTGTCGCACTTTGACTATGGGTGATGAGAGGAGAGTCAGCCATCACTGTTGATGGCTTACATTTTCCTGCTGTTCGTTACTTTGCATATTTCATTACCAAATGCTTTCTTGTTAGGGAGAAGGTGGGTGCACTTAGTTCAGCAGACCTTGCTGTTTTATGTCATGCAATTGAGGGCGACAACACGTATAGCTTGGGAGCTATTATGGCTCGTTGCCTGCACCTTAATAAATCCCAGGGTAAAATACATGGTGGGATTTTTGCTACTCGTTTGGCGGCTCACTTCGAGGTTGAGATACGCCCTCATGATTACCCTCTGACCAAGGTTTACCTAGACCAGGCAGCCATGTATCACCATCACTTTTTTGTGCATGATCGTCCTGATGTTGCCATTCCTTATAACCTGGTCTATAACATTGACACTCGTGATGTTATTCCCTTGCCTGCACCTACTTTGTTTGATTCTATTGCCAGGGGCGGATACCGGATTAGGCATGCAGACATCCTTGCCTACTGGAACACTCACGCTGCTGCAGAGGCTGCAGAGGCACCTCCACAGTGGGATCAGTGGATGCCCGCTCCTCAGTACCCCAACTACTACCTCCAAGCTACTGATCAATTACCAAATTAGGCCAAAAGCTTAAGCTTGGGGGAGTACGTGTTTCTCACCGACATTATATTCATGCTCACATATCATTCTATCTGTCGGTGTTCACACTTCTTCATTGTATTATCCTTGCTTAGATTTATTTTTCTTGCTTTCTTCTTGTGTGTTTAAAAAACTTTAGAAAAACCAAAAAAATTAGTTGTAGTAATTTACTTTCTATGCATGCTTAGTAGTAGTATTAAAAAGAAAATCCAAAGAGATTTACTTGTTCTTCTTTTGCTTGTTGGGAGCTTTCCCATGTAAATAGTTTTTCTCGTTTTTTGCTTGTTGAAGAAAACCCAAAACTCCAAAAATATTTCAGTGTGTTTCTCTGAATTTCTTTTCTTTTTATTAGAGTTGTATCAAGGAGAATATCACGATGAAAATGCTGAGTGGCTCTCATATGAATAACTGTTGAACTAATAAGAGCCCATTTTACCTTGTCTTCTCCTGTTGAATAAAATGTTTTGCAGATTCCGGCTTAGTCCATGGCACTCTTGCACTATTATTATTTTCATATCATTCGGTCGTGCAAGTGAAAGGCAATAATGATGATATTCGGTGAGCTGGCTGTGGCAAGGAGAAACTGGTATGAACTCGACTTGTTTTGTCTGTGTAAATATGTTTAACCTAGTATCATGCTTCAGCCCATTATGATTAAACATGTTTGCAATGACAATTAGAGATTATAGTTTCTCATGCCATGCATAAGTAGCTGGGAGTTGATAATGATTTATCTTGGATATCAACATAGCATTAAAATGATTGTGATGTAGTATGATGATATGGTATCCTCCTCTGAATGTTCGAGTGGCTTGACTTGGTACATGTTCATGCATGTAGTTGAATCAAAACCAACATAGCCTCTATAATATTTATGTTCATGGTGTTCATATCCTACTCATGCTAGTGTCCAATGTTACTTATGCATAATGCATGGTTATGATCGTTGTTGCTCTCTAGCTGGCCGCTTCTCAATCTTAATTGCTAGCCTTCGCCTGTACTAAGTGGGAATCTGCTTGTACATCAAAAACCTTGAACCCAAAGTTATTCCAGATGAGTCCACCATACCTACCTATATACGGTATTACCCTGCCTCCTAAGTAAATTTGCATGTGCCACCTCTAAAAACTTCTAAAAATTATCCGTTTTGTGTGCCTGGATCGTTCATGGAACGACAGGAGGTGGTCGATATCTTCCGTGCTAAGCGGGTTATTCTCAGGTCGAGTGTTTATTCACTCGCCATCGCACGAGAAAATGGGCGGTAATAGGGATGCCCAGTCCCAAACTGCAAACATAAAAAAGTTCATCTCTAAATAATTAAACAAAAACTCCCAATGGAGTCAAAACCTTTACTTTTACCGCTTGGGAACTGTCGGTGTCAAAACCGTCAGATCTCGGGTAGGGGGTCCCGAACTGTGCGTCTAAGGTCGATGGTAATAGGAGACAGGGGACACGATGTTTACCTAGGTTCGGGCCCTCTCTATGGAGGCAATACCCTACTTCCTGCTTGATTTATCTTGATGAATATGAGTATTAAAAGAGTTGATCTACCACGAGATCGAGATGGCTAAACCCTAAAAGCCTAGCCTGTATGACTATGGTAATGAATCTCCTTCCTCCGGACTAAGTCCTCCGGTTTATATAGACATCAGGAGGATCTAGGGTTACACAAGGTCAGTTACAAAGAAAGGAATCTACATATTTGATCGCCAAGCTTGCCTTCCATGCCAAGGAGAGTCCCATCCGGACAAGGGTGTAGTCTTTGGTCTTCGTATCTTCACAGCCCATCTGTCCGGCCCATGGCTAACAGGTTGGACGCCCGAGGACCCCTTAGTCCAGGACTCCCTCAGTAGCCCCCGAACCAGTCTTCAATGACGAGGTGTTCGGCGCATAGATTGTCTTCGGCATTGCAAGGCAGGTTCCTCCATTGATGACTTCCAAGTAGCGTGCTCGGCCTTCAATTTAATGTTGTACCCCTTGGCTTCGGTGTATCAACAACTTCAGTTTCTACGTGTCGAGCGAATGCGAGAGGCCAGGGAATTTTTGCACTTAACACCCCAACCACACGAGGGACAACGTCTATTTAACGAGATCGGATCCCAGATCCATTCAACATCTCACGGAGAAAATCCTCAAAGGTTGTTGTCGGTGTCAAAACCGGCGGATCTCGGGTAGGGGGTCCCGAACTATGCGTCTAGGCCGGATGGCAATATGAGGCAAGGGACACGAAGTTTTACCCAGGTTCGGGCCCTCTTGATGGAGGTAAAACCCTACATCCTGCTTGATTAATATTGATGATATGGGTAGTACAAGAGTAGATCTACCACGAGACCGGAGAGGCTAAACCCTAGAAGTTAGCCTATGGTATGATTGTTGTTCTATATGTTGTCCTACGGACTAAAACCCTCCGGTTTATATAGACACCGGAGAGGGTTAGGGTTACACAAAGTCGGTTACAATGGTAGGAGATCTATATATCCGTATCGCCAAGCTTGCCTTCCACGCCAAGGAAAGTCCCTTCCGGACACGGGACGAAGTCTTCAATCTTGTATCTTCATAGTCCAGGAGTCCGGCTGAAGGTATAGTCCGGCCATCCGGACACCCCCTAATCCAGGACTCCCTTAGTAGCCCCTGAACCAGGCTTCAATGACGACGAGTCCGGCGCGCAGATTGTCTTCGGCATTGCAAGGCGGGTTCCTCCTCCAAGTACTTCATAGAAGATTTTGAACACAAAGATAGTGTCCGGCTCTGCAAAATAAGTTTCCACATATTGCCATAGTGTGACGCACCATGGCCAAGCCTTTATTCGAATCGTTTTATTATCCCACCTTAGCGCGTCATGTGAGGCGGTTTCCTTGGCACGTCTTGTTAAAGCAGAGATCGTGTCCCCTTATTCTGGGATTCTCATCAATACGGGCATGGGTAACCCAACCGCTTCTAGGACTCCTAGACTATAGGCAAGTCCAAACGGCCACAGAGAGGACGCTTGATATTCACCCTCTTTATAAAGGGACAAGGCTTTTATTTTTCCCTCCCGTGCTCAATCGAATCCTTCCCCCACCTCAAGCTCAAACACCCAAAGTTCAGGTCAGGTGCTCCGAACCTTCAATCATGTCCGGATCTAGCCTTCAAGGCCGATGGGTGCCTTCCTCCGTCACGGAAGAAGACATCAAAAAGTTGAGGGAGGCCAGATATCTGACCGCCGAGTTTGCATCGGCTGCCTGCCCGAGGGCAGCGTCTCCCTCCCCCGAACCCAACGAGAACGTCGTGTTCGTCTCCCACTTCCTCCGAGGTCTAGGCCTTGCTCTGGATCCTTTCGTCAGGGGTTTGATGTTTTATTACGGGCTAGATTCCATGATCTAGCTCCGGACTCCTTTCTTCATATCACGACATTTATTGTCGTGTGTGAGGCCTTCCTCCGGGTTACCCCTCACTTTGGCCTTGTGGCTCAAGACCTTTGAAGTAAAGCCGAAGATGATCGAGGGGCAACATGCAGCGTGTGGAGGTGCCTCAATACGCAAGATGACGGGAGCTCCATGGCCCAAAGGTTCCATTCCAGAGGTGTCTGAATTGTGGCAACAGGAGTGGTTCTACATCACGGCTCCTAGAAGTGCCAAGTGGGCGGCCGCCCCTGTTTTCCGCTCGGGCCCTCCACCACAACTGATGTCATGGATCAGCAGAGGTCTGAGCTGGGGTCCAGCCAAGGACGTGCCTATACTGCAAAGCCGCATTCGAGATCTCTTCAATGGAGATTTTAGTTTGGTTGCGGTAATACAAGTTATGCTGGTTCGTCAAGTCCAGCCTTGCAAACGCCGGCCCCTTCGCTTGTGGGAGTTCAATCCCGAGGGACCGCGTGTCATTCAAAATTTCCTCGGCCTGACGCACGAGGAGATGTACAAGTCATTCTTCGGACCTCAGGTAGAGTGTCCGGAAATCACCGAGGACGTGGGCCTGAGCAGTAACCGCGCCGCCGAACAGGTAAGGAATCTTCCCGAACATACTATCTCTCATTTGTTACGAAGTTATTTCTGAGAGTTCGCTTTTTGACCAGGACTGGCTAACAAAGGCGAAGTTGATTCGGTGTTCGGCCCCCCTCCCTGAGGGTTTGGACAATCCGGTATTGGAAAAGATGCTCCAGGTCGCACCTTGCCCGGAGCCCTTGAAGGAAGATACTGGGAGGATAATACGGGCGGACGCGGGCCCCCAACGCTGCCCATTCTAACCGAGGGAGCGAGCGTCTCCATGAAGGAAGACGACCGGAGGAGGAAAAGGACTGCGCCCGGGGATTCGGAAGCCGAAGCTTCCAAACGGGAGAAGAAGTCTCCCACAGAGGGTCCTACCTTGGGGGGTGCTTTTGCCGCACAAAGTCCGCGGGGGGATCAATTCTCCAGCGAGTCGTAAGTGACCCGAAATACTTTAATAGTACAGGTATGCC
>NW_024111974.1:0-19888 GCF_003073215.2 Triticum urartu | reverse complement strand
ATAATGAATATCATATTTCTTCTTGATAGTAGGAAGAGGAAATTCAAAACTTGAGGATTTTTTCCAATAGAATTGATATGTGGACTTGAGGTTGTTTCCTGGAAAGTGTACCGTATGCTCATTACCATTAACATGAAAAGTGACATTGCCTTTGTTGCAATCAATAACAGCCCCTGCAGTATTCAAAAAGGGTCTTCCAAGAATAATAGACATACTATCGTCCTCGGGAATATCAAGAATAACAAAGTCCGTTAAAATAGTAACGTTTGCAACCACAACAGGCACATCCTCACAAATACCGACAGGTACAGCAGTTGATTTATCAGCCATTTGCAAAGATATTTCAGTAGGTGTCAACTTATTCAAATCAAGTCTACGATATAAATAGAGAGAGGCATAACACTAACACCGGCTCCAAGATCACATAAAGCAGTTTTAACATAGTTTCTTTTAATGGAGCATGGTATAGTGGGTACTCCTGGATCTCCAAATTTCTTTGGTACTCCACCCTTAAAAGTATAATTAGCAAGCATGGTGGAAATTTCAGCTTCCGGTATCTTTCTTTTATTAGTAACAATTTCTTTCATATACTTAGCATAAGGATTCATTTTGAGCATATCAGTTAATCGCATACGCAAATAGATAGGTCTAATCATTTCAGCAAAGCGCTCGAAATCCTCATCATCCTTTTTCTTGGATGGTTTGGGTGGAAAAGGCATGGGTTTTTGAACCCATGGTTCTCTTTCTTTACCGTGTTTCCTAGCAACAAAGTCTCTCTTATCATAATGTTGATTCTTTGATTGTGGGTTATCAAGATCAACATCAAGTTTAATTTCTCTATCATTATCATTGCTAGGTTGAGCATCAACATGAAAATTATCATTAACATTATCACTAGTTTCAGGTTCATTACCAAATTGTGTTTCAGCATCAGAAATAGAAATATCATTTGGATTCTCAGGTGTGTTAATAATAGGTTCACTAGAAGCATGCAAAGTCCTATCATTTCTCTTTTTCTTCCTTTTAGAAGGACTAGGTGCATCTATATTATTTCTCTAAGAATATTGCTCAATTCTCTTAGGGTGGCCTTCAGGATACAAAGGTTCCTGAGTCATTCTACCAGTTCTAGTAGCCACTCTAACAACATAACCATTATTCTTACTATTCAGTTTATTGAGCAAATCATTTTGAGCTTTAAGTACTTGTTCTACTTCAGTGGTAACCATAGAAGCATGTTTACTAATAAGTTTAAGTTCACCTTTGACATTAGCCATATAATCACCCAAGTGTTCAAGCATACCAGCACTGCGTTTTAATTCTCTACCAAAATAAGCATTGAAGTCTTCTTGCTTAACCATAAATTTATCAAACTCATCTAAGCATGGGCTAGCAAACTTAGTAAATGGGATTTCAGCTTTATCATATCTATAGAGAGAATTTACCTTTACTACCTGTGCCGGGTTATCAAGACCATGTGTTTCTTCAATGGGTGATGGGTTAAAATTATGCATTTCTTCGACAGGCGGTAAATTAAGACCATGTATTTCTTCAATAGGAGGTAAATTCTTAACATCTTTAGCTTTAATACCCTTTTCTTTCATGGATTTCTTTGCCTCTTGCATATCTTCAGGACTGAGAAATAGAACACCTCTCTTCTTCGGAGTTGGTTTAGGAATAGGCTCAGGAAGTGTCCAATTATTTTCATTAGTCAACATATTATTTAATAGAATTTCAGCTTCATCTGGTGTTCTTTCCCTGAAAACAGAACCAGCACAACTATCCAGGTAATCCCTGGAAGCATCGGTTAGTCCATTATAAAAGATATCAAGTATTTCATTTTTCTTAAGAGGATGATCAGGCAAAGCATTAAGTAATTGGAGAAGCCTCCCCAAGCTTGTGGGAGACTCTCTTCTTCAATTTGCACAAAATTATATATATCCCTTAAAGCAGCTTGTTTCTTACGAGCATGGAAATATTTAGCCGAGAAGTAATAAATCATATCTCGGGGACTACGCACACAACCAGGATCAAGAGAATTAAACCATATCTTAGCATCACCCTTTAATGAGAACAGAAATATTTTAGGGATATAAAAGTAGCGAGTTCTCTCATCATTAGTGAATAGGGTGGCTGTATCCTTTAATTTAGTAAGATGTGCCACAACAGTTTCAGATTCATAGCCATAAAAAGGATCAGATTCAACCAAAGTAATTATATCAGGATCAACAGAGAATTCATAATCCTTATCGGTAACACAGATAGGTGAAGTAGCAAAAGAAGGGTCATGTTTCATTCTAGCATTAAGGGACTGCTGCTTCCATTTAGCTAATAACCTCTTTAGATCATATCTATCATTGCAAGCTAAAATAGCTCTAGCAGATTCTTCATCCAGAACATAACCCTCAGGAACAACAGGCAATTCATATTTATTAGGGGGAGAGTCTTCATCATCACTTTTGTCAATATTATCAGGTTCAATAATTTATTTCTCTCTAACCCTAGCAAGTGGTTCATCAAGAAATTCACCAAGTGGCATAGTAGTATCAAGCGTAGAAGTAGTTTCATCATAAGTATCATGCATAGCAGAAGTGGCATCATCAATAACATGCGACATATCAGAATGAATAGCAGAAGCAGGTTTAGGTGTCGCAAGCTTACTCAAAACAAAAGGTGAATCAAGTGCAGAGCTATATGGCAGTTCCTTACCTCCCCTCGTAGTTGAGGGATAAATCTTGGTTTTTAGATCTCTCAAGTTCTTCATAATGATAAGCAGATATAAATCCCAAGTGACTCAAAGAATAGAGCTATGCTCCCCGGCAACGGCGCCAGAAAATAGTCTTGATAACCCACAAGTATAGGGGATCGCAACAGTTTTCGAGGGTAGAGTATTCAACCCAAATTTATTGATTCGACACAAGGGGAGCCAAAGAATATTCTCAAGTATTAGCAGCTGAGTTATCAATTCAACCACACCTGGAAACTTAATATCTGCAGCAAAGTATATAGTAGCAAAGTAATATGATAGTAGTGGTAACGGTAGCAAAAGGTAATAATAACAAAAGTAATGTTTTTGGTATTTTGTAGTGATGATATCAATAGCAACAGAAAAGTAAATAAGCGAAGAACAATATATGGAAAGCTCGTAGGCAATGGATCGGTGATAGAGAATTATGCCGATCGGTTCTCATGTAAAGATGAGAAATATGCCCTAGAGGCAATAATAAAGTTATTATTTATTTCCTTATATCATGATAAATGTTTATTATTCATGCTAGAATTGTATTAACCGGAAACATAATACATGTGTGAATACATAGACAAACAGAGTGTCACTAGTATGCCTCTACTTGACTAGCTCGTTGATCAAAGATGGTTATGTTTCCTAACCATAGACATGAGTTGTCATTTGATTAACGGATCACATCATTAGGAGAATGATGTGATTGACATGACCCATTCCGTTAGCTTAGCCACGATCGTTTAGTATGTTGCTATTGCTTTCTTCATGACTTATACATGTTCCTATGACTATGAGATTATGCAACTCCGTTTACCGGAGGAACACTTTGTGTGCTACCAAACGTCACAACGTAACTGGGTGATTATAAAGGTGCTCTACAGGTGTCTCCGAAGGTACTTGGGTTGGCGTATTTCGAGATTAGGATTTGTCACTCCGATTGTCGGAGAGGTATCTCTGGGCCCTCTCGGTAATGCACATCACTTAAGCCTTGCAAGCATTGCAACTAATGAGTTAGTTGCGGGATGATGTATTACGGAACGAGTAAAGAGACTTGCCGGTAACGAGATTGAACTAGGTATTGAGATACCGACGATCGAATCTCGGGCAAGTAACATACCGATGACAAAGGGAACAACGTATGTTGTTATGCGGTCTGACCGATAAAGATCTTCGTAGAATATGTAGGAGCCAATATGAGCATCCAGGTTCCGCTATTGGTTATTGACCGGAGACGTGTCTCGGTCATGTCTACATAGTTCTCGAACCCGTAGGGTCCGCACGCTTAACGTTACGATGACAGTTATATTATGAGTTTTATGTTTTGATGTACCGAAGGTTGTTCGGAGTCCCGGATGTGATCACGGACATGACGAGGAGTCTCGAAATGGTCGAGACATGAAGATTGATATATTGGAAGCCTATGTTTGGATATCGGAAGTGTTCCGGGTAAAATCGGGATTTTACCGGAGTACCGGGAGGTTACCGGAACCCCCGGGAATCAAATGGGCCTTAGTGGGCCTAGGTGGAAGAGAGGGAGAGGAGGCAAGGGCTGGCCGCGCGCCCCTCCCCCCTAGTCCGAATAGGACAAGGAGAGGGGGCGGCGCCCCTTCCTTCCTTCTCCTCCACTCCTTCCCCCTCAAGTCCTAATCCAACTAGGAAAGGGGGGAGTCCTACTCCCAGTGGGAGTAGGACTCCTCCTGGCGCGCCCTCTCCCTTGGCCGGCGCACACCCCCCCCTTGCTCCTTTATATACGGGGGCAGGGGGCACCCTAGAGACACAACAATTGATCATTGATCTCTTAGCCGTGTGCGGTGCCCCCCTCCACCATAGTCCACCTCGATAATACTGTAGCGGTGCTTAGGCGAAGCCCTGCGTCGGTAGAACATCAACATCGTCACCACGCCGTCGTGCTGACGAAACTCTCCCTCAACACTCGGCTGGATCGGAGTTCGAGGGACGTCATCGGGCTGAACGTGTGCTGAACTCGGAGGTGCCGTACGTTCGGTACTTGATCGGTCGGATCGTGAAGACGTACGACTACATCAACCGCGTTGTGCTAACGCTTCCGCTTTCGGTCTACGAGGGTACGTAGACAACACTCTCCCCTCTCGTTGCTATGCATCACCATGATCTTGCGTGTGCGTAGGAATTTTTGAAATTACTACGTTCCCCAACAGTCATAACCTAGGGTGACATAGAACTAGCTCCAATTCATCAATGTAATGTAGGCATGTATTCCGAATATAGTCATACGTGCTTATGGAAAAGAACTTGCATGACATCTTTTGTCCTACCATCCCGTGGCAGCGGGGTCCTAGCGGAAACTAAGGGATATTAAGGCCTCCTTTTAATAGAGTACCGGACCAAAGCATTAACACATAGTGAATACATGAACTCCTCAAACTACGGTCATCACCGGGAGTGGTCCCGATTATTGTCACTTCGGGGTTGCCGGTTCATAACACATAGTAGGTGACTATAGACTTGCAAGATAGGATCAAGAACTCTCATATATTGATGAAAACATAATAGGTTCAGATCTGAAATCATGGCACTCGGGCCCTAGTGACAAGCATTAAGCATAGCAAAGTCATAGCAACATCAATCTCAGAACATAGTGGATACTAGGGATCAAACCCTAACAAAACTATCTCGATTACATGATAAATCTCATCCAACCCATCACCGTCCAGCAATCCTACGATGGAATTACTCACGCACAGCGGTGAGCATCATGAAATTGGTGATGGAGGATGGTTGATGATGACGACGGCGATGAATCCCCCTCTCTGGAGCCCCGAACGGACTCCAGATAAGCCCTCTCGGGAGGTTTTAGGGCTTGGCGGCGGCTCCGTATCGTAAAACGCGATGAATCCTTCTCCTTGATTTTTTCTCCTCGAAAGCAAATATATAGAGTTGGAGTTGAGGTCGGAGGAGCTCTAGGGGGGCCACGAGGTAGGGGCGCGCCCCCACCCTCCTGGCTAGGGTGTGGGCCCCCTGCTCTTCATCTTTTGCAAGGATTTTTTATATTTACAAAAAGATGTTCCGTGAAGTTTCAGGTCATTCCGAGAACTTTTGTTTCTGCACATAAATAACACCATGGCAATTCTGCTGAAAACAGCGTCAGTCCGGGTTAGTTCCATTCAAAGCATGCAAGTTAGAGTCCAAAACAAGGGCAAAAGTGTTTGGAAAAGTAGATATGACGGAGACGTATCACACCTACCCCCCTGGGCGCGCCCTCCTGCCTCGTGGCCACCTCACGGTGTTCCAGACTTCAACTCCAAGTCTTCTAGTTTGCTTTCGGTCCAAGAAAGATCATCGCGAAGGTTATTCTATTTGGATTCCATTTGGTATTCCTTTTCTGCGAAACTCTAAAATAGGCAAAAAAACAGAAACTGGCACTAGGCCTCCGATTAATAGGTTAATCCCAAAAATAATATAGAAGAGCGTATTAAAGCCCATTAAACATCCAAAACATATAATATAATAGCATGGTACAATCAAAAATTATAGCTACGTTGGAGACGTATCAATCCTCACAGATACCGATAGGTATCGCAGTTGATTTATCAACCATTTGCAAAGATATTTCAGTAGGTGTGAGTTTATTCAAGTCAAGTCTTTTATATAAAGAGAAAGGCATAACAGTAACACCAGCTCCTAAATCACAGAAAGCAGTTTTCACATAATTCTTTTTGATAGAGCAAGGTATAGTTGGTATTCCCAGATCTCCAAGTTTTTTAGGTACTCCATCTTTAAAAGTGTAATTAGCAAGTGCTACCTCTTGAGCATTGTGTTGCTTTTCCCCGAAGAGGAAGGGATGATGCAGCAAAGTAGCATAAGTATTTCCCTCAGTTTTTGAGAACCAAGGTATCAATCCAGTAGGAGGCTACGTGCAAGTCCCTCGTACCTGCACAAAACAAATAAATCCTCGCAACCAACGCAAATAGGGGTTGTCAATCCCTATGAGGCCACTTACGAGAGTGAGATTTGATAGATATGATAAAGATAATATTGTTGGTATTTTTATGATAAAGATGCAAAGTAAAATAAAGGCAAAGTAAATAGCAAAGTAGTAGGAGAACAATATGATAAAGATAGACCTGGGGGCCATAGGTTTCACTAGTGGCTTCTCTCGAGAGCATAAGTATTCTACGGTGGGTGAACAAATTACAGTTGAGCAATTGACAGAATTGAGCATAGTTATGAGAATATCTAGGCATGATCATGTATATAGGCATCACGTCCGAAACAAGTAGACCGACTCCTGTCTGCATCTACTACTATTACTCCACTCATCGACCGCTATCCAGCATGCATCTAGAGTATTAAGTTAAAAACAGAGTAACGCCTTAAGCAAGATGACATGATGTAGAGGGATAGACTCATGCAATATGAAGAAAACCCCATCCTTGTTATCCTCGATGGCAAAAATACAATATGTGCCTGCTGCCCTTACTGTCACCGGGAAAGGACATCGCAAGATTGAACCCAAAGCTAAACACTTCTCCCATTGCAAGAAAGATCAATCTAGTAGGCCAAACCAAAAAGATAATTCGAAGAGACTTGCAAAGATAACCAATCGTACATAAAAGAATTCAGACAAGATTCAAATATTATTCATAGATAGACTTGATCATAAACCCACAATTCATCGGTCTCAACAAACACACCGCAAAAACAAGATTACATCGAATAGATCTCCACAAGAGTGGGGGAGAACATTGTATTGAGATCCAAAAAGTGAGAAGAAGCCATCTAGCTACTAACTATGGACCCGTAGGTCTGAGATAAACTACTCACACTTCATCGGAGAGGCTATGGTGTTGATGTAGAAGCCCTCCCTGATCTATGCCCCCTCCGGTGGAGCTCCGGAACAGGCCCCAAGATGGGATCTCGTGGATACAGAAAGTTACGGTGGTGGAATTAGGGTTTTGGCTCCTGTTCTGATCGTTTGGGGGTACGTGGATATATAAATAGGAGGAAGAAGTATGTTGGTGGAGCAACAGGGGGCCCACGAGGGTGGGGGCGCCCCCCCTACCTCGTGGCCTCTTGTTACGTGCCTTGGCGTAGGGTCCAAGTCTCCGGGTCTTATCTGTTGAGAAAATCACGTTCCCGAAGGTTTCATTCCATTTGGACTCCATTTGATATTCCTTTTCTTCGAAACCCTAAAACAGGCAAAAAACGGCAATTCTGGGCTGGGCCTCCGTTAATAGGTTAGTCCCAAAAATAATATAAAGTGGATAATAAAGCCCAATAATGTCCAAAACAGTAGATAATATAGCATGGAGCAATCAAAAATTATAGATACGTTGGAGACGTATCAGCGCAGCATAGTGGAGATTTCGCTTTCAGTATTTTTCTCTTATTTGTGATGATGTCTTTCATATACTTTGCATAAGGAGGCATTTTCAAGATATCAGTCAAGCGAGTACGCAAAAAGACTGGCCTCAGCATTTCAGCAAAGCGTTCAAATTCTTCATCATCATTCTTTTTAGTTGACTTGGGTGGAAAAGGCATAGGTTTTTGAACCCACGGTTCTCTTTCTTTACCGTGTTTCCTAGCACAAAGTCTCTTTTGTCATATCTTTTATTCTTTAGGTTGTGGGTTATCAAGATCAACAGGTGGTTCTATCTCAACATCATTATCTGGTTCTTTTTCATTGGTTTGGTTGAGAGTCTTCATGAACCTCATCATTATCTTTTTCATTATCATTAGGTGAGTGTTCATTACCAGATTGAGTTTCAGCATCAGAGATAGAAACTTCATTATCTATGTCAGGAGGTTTCTCTATTTCAGGTTCACTAGGAGCATGTGAAGTCCTATCATTCTTTTTTCTTTTTCTTTTTAGAAGAACTAGGTGCACTAGTGTTAGCTCTTTGTGAATCTTGTTCAATTCTTTTAGGGTGTCCCTCAGGATAAAGTGGTTCCTGAGTCATTTTACCTCCTCTAGTTGCAACTCTAACAGCAAAGTCATGCATATTATGATTCATTTCATCAAGCAATTCTCTTTGAGATTTAGCAACTTGTTCTAACTGAGTTTGAACCATAGAAGCATGTTTTCCAACACCTCTAACATCATTTGATATTCTAAATAACAAGTCACTCAAGCGAGCAATCATATCAGAATTGTATTTCAATTGTTTCATAACATTTGCATTGAAGTGATCTTGTTTTCTAATGTAGTTTTCAAACTCATAAAGGCATTGACTAGGATGCATATTGTGAGGATTATCATTTTCATTAAACTTCATAAGAGAATTTACCTCTACCACCTTAGGCATTGGTGGTGTATTAAGCCCATGTATTTCTTCAATAGGAGGTAAATTTTAACATCCTCAGCTTTAATACCTTTTTCCTTCATAGATTTCTTTGCCTCTTGCATATCTTCAGGACTGAGATATAATATACCCCTCTTCTTCGGAGTGGGTTTAGCAGTGGTTCAGGAATAGTCCAATCATCATAATTTTTCAATATGTTATTCAATAATTCTTCAGCTTGAGCAATAGTTCATTCCCTGAAAACACAACCAGCACAACTATCTAGGAAGTCCCTAGAAGCATCGGTTAGTCCATTATAGAAGATATCAAGTATTTCATTTTTCTTAAGAGGATGATCAGGCAAAGCATTAAGTAACTGGCAAAGCCTCCCCCAAGCTTGTGGGAGACTCTCTTCTTTAGTTTGCACAAAGTTAAATATTTCCTGTAAGGCAGCTTGTTTCATATGAGCAGGAAAATATTTTTCAGAGAAGTAATAAATCATATCCTGGGGACTACGCACACACCAGGAGCAAGAGTATTGTACCAAGCTTTAGCATCACCCTTTAATGAGAAAGGAAATAATTTGAGAATAAAGTAGTAGCGAGTTTTCTCATCATGAGTAAAAAGGGTGGCTATGTCATTCAACTTAGTAAGATGTGCCACAACAGTTTCAGTTTCATAACCATGGAAAGGATCAGATTCAACCAAAGTAATTAACTCTGGGTCGACAGAGAATTCATAATCCTTATCATTATAAAGTGGTTACGATCATATTTTTCCATCACTGGGGGAGAGTCCTGTTGGTCATGTGTCCGCCTCCGCATGATTCAGCATCCAGACTACACGCGCCCTAGTCCTTATTCAGGCGTGGTGATCTGATGTTCCGGAGAGTGAGGAACGATGTTTGTTGCATGGGTGTGATGTGGTTAGGCGGTTAGGGTGAGTAGTTGTGTGCCTGTCGGCTGTGCAGTGTCACGTGGGGGAGGGGCCGTGGTGTGGTTGTGACGGGATGTATGAGCGGTCTAGTTACTCTGAAGCAGGCGTGATTTTGTAGTAGGATGGGAGGCCCGTGGGTATCTCGCGTCGAAGGAGTGTTTCGGTAAGAGAGCATTCCATAGTTTCTGCTATTGATGGTCTCAATATGTAAGGTAACGGAAGGATATGTTATCAATGAGGAGACAACTAGAGATTTTCTTGCCTTTAGGGCTTGCAATGATAGAGATGATATTATGCAAGTATAAAAAATCTCTGAATGCTAGAATGAAATGTGATCCTAAGTTTGCTACTTCACCTATCTTTATTGATGATAAGGATTATGAATTCTCTGTCGACCCAGAGTTAATTACTTTGGTTGAATCTGATCCTTTCCATGGTTATGAAACTGAAACTGTGGCACATCTTACTAAGTTGAATGATATAGCCACCCTTTTTACTCATGATGAGAAAACTCGTTATTACTTTATTCTCAAATTATTTCCTTTCTCATTAAAGGGTGATGCTAAAGCTTGGTACAATACTCTTGCTCCTGGTTGTGTGCGTAGTCCCCAGGATATGATTTATTACTTCTCTGAAAAATATTTCCTGCTCATAAGAAACAAGCTGCCTTGCAGGAAATATTTAACTTTGTGCAAATTAAAGAAGAGAGTCTCCCACAAGCTTGGGGGAGGCTTTGCCAATTACTTAATGCTTTGCCTGATCATCCTCTTAAGAAAAATGAAATACTTGATATCTTCTATAATGGACTAACCGATGCTTCTAGGGACTTCCTAGATAGTTGTGCTGGTTGTGTTTTCAGGGAACGAACTGTTGGACAAGCTGAAGAATTATTGAATAACATATTGAAAAATTATGATGATTGGACTATTCCTGAACCACCGGCTAAACCCACTCCGAAGAAGAGGGGTATATTATATCTCAGTCCTGAAGATATGCAAGAGGCAAAGAAATCTATGAAGGAAAAGGTATTAAAGCCGAGGATGTTAAAAATTTACCTCCTATTGAAGAAATACATGGGCTTAATACACCACCACTGCCTAAGGTGGTAGAGGTAAATTCTCTTATGAAGTTTAATGAAATGATAATCCTCACAATATGCATCCTAGTCAATGCCTTTATGAGTTTGAAAACTACATTAGAAAACAAGATCACTTCAATGCAAATGTTATGAAACAATTGAAATACAATTCTGATATGATTGCTCGCTTGAGTGTATTTAGAATATCAAATGATGTTAGAGGTGTTGGAAAGCATGCTTCTATGGTTCAAACTCAGTTAGAACAAGTTGCTAAATCTCAAAGAGAATTGCTTGATGAAATGAATAATAATATGCATGACTTTGTTGTTAGAGTTGCAACTAGAGGAGGTAAAATGACTCAGGAACCACTTTATCCTGAGGGACACCCAAAAAGAATTGAACAAGATTCACAAAGAGCTAACACTAGTGCACCTAGTTCTTCTAAAAGAAAAAGAAAAAAATGATAGGACTACATGCTCCTAGTGAACCTGAAATAGAACCTCCTGAATGATAATGAAGTTCTATCTCAGATGCTGAAACTCATCTGTAATGAACACTCACCTATTGATAATGAAAAGGATAATGATGAGGTTCATGAAGACTCTCAACCAAAAAATCATAAAGAACCAAATAATGATGTTGAGATAGAACCACCTGTTGATCTTGATAACCCACAAGACTTGTGGCTAGAAACCGGTAAGAAAGATGAATTGGTAAAAACCTATGCCTTTTCCACCCAAGTCAACTAAAAAGAATGATGATGAAGAATTTGAACACTTTGCTGAGATGCCGAGGCCAGCTTTTTGCGTGACTTGCTTGACTGATATCTTGAAAATGTCTCCTTATGCAAAGTATATGAAAGACATCATCATAAATAAGAAAATACTGAAAGCTGAATTCAATGCGGCTGATACGTCTCCAACGTATCTATAATTTTTGATTGCTCCATGCTATATTATCTACTGTTTTGAACATTATTGGGCTTTATTATCCACTTTTATATTATTTTTGGGACTAACCTATTAACCGGAGGCCCAGCCCAGAATTGTTGTTTTTGCCTGTTTTAGGGTTTCGAAGAAAAGGAATATCAAACGGAGTCCAAACGGAATGAAACCTTCGGGAACGTGATTTTCTCACAAAGATCCAGGAGACTTGGACCCTACGTCAGAGACGTAACAGGAGGCCACGAGGTAGGGGCGCGCCTACCTCCAGGCCCACCCTCGTGGGCCCCCTGTTGCTCCACCGACGTACTCCTTCCTCCTATATATATCACGTACCCCCAAACGATCAGATACGGAGCCAAAACCCTAATTCCACCGCCGTAACTTTCTGTATCCACGAGATCCCATCTTGGGGCCTGTTCCGGAGCTCCGCCGGAGGGGGCATCGATCACGGAGGGCTTCTACATCAACACCATAGCCCCTCCGATGAAGTGTGAGTAGTTCACCTCAGACCTACGGGTCCATAGTTAGTAGCTAGATGGCTTCTTCTCTCTTTTTGGATCTCAATACAATGTTCTCCCCCTCTCTTGTGGAGATCTATTCGATGTAATCTTCTTTTTGCGGTGTGTTGTTGAGACCGATGAATTGTGGGTTTATGATCAAGTCTATCTATGAACAATATTTGAATCTTCTCTGAATTCTTTTATGTATGATTGGTTATCTTTGCAAGTCTCTTGAATTATCAGTTTGGTTTGGCCTACTAGATTGATCTTTCTTGCAATGGGAGAAGTGCTTAGCTTTGGGTTCAATCTTGCGGTGTCCTTTCCCGGTGACAGTAGGGGCAGCAAGGCACGTATTGTATTGTTGCCATCGAGGATAACAAGATGGGGTTTTCATATAGAGAATTTATCCCTCTACATCAATAAAGATAGGTGAAGTAGCAAACTTAGGATCACATTTCATTCTAGCATTCAGAGATTTTTCTTTATACTTGCATAATAATTTCTCTAGATCATCTCTATCTCTGCAAGCAAGAATATCTCTAGTTGTTTCTTCACCTCATAACATAACCTTCCGGTACCTTAGGCAATTCATATCTAGGAGGGCTAGTTCTAGCAGGTGTTTCAGGAGTTTCAGTTTCAAGCTCATCATCAGATTCAACAACATCATGTTTTATAACTCTAGCAATTTGTTTATCAAGAAAGTTCACCAAGTGGCACATCATCATTATCAAGCAAGGTACTAGCATCATCATAAGCATTCATAGTAGAAGTAGCATCATCAATAACTTGCGACATATCAGAATTATAGCATGTGGTGGTGTTGCAAGTTTACTTATAACAGAAGGTGAATCTAAAGCAGAACTGGATGGCAGTTCCTTACCTTCCCTCATATTTGAGGGAAATATCTTAGTCTTAGCATCCTTCAGATTCTTCATAGTGATAATATGATAATAATCCCAAGTGACTCAACAAATATAGCTATGCTCCCCAGCAACGGCGCCAGAAAAAGGTCTTGATAACCCACAAGTATAGGGGAACGCAATAGTTTTTCGAGGGTAGAGTATTCAACCCAAATTTATAGATTCGACACAAGGGGAGCCAAAGAATATTTGAAGGTATTAGTAGCTGAGTTGTCAATTCAACCACACCTGGAGATTAATTATCTGCAGCAAAGTGATCAGTAGCAAAGTAGTTTGATAGTTTCGATAGTAGTGACAGCAGCAATAGTAACAGTAACAATGATAGCAATAATTTTGTAGCAAGTGTAACAGTGATGATAGCAGTAGTAACTTAGTAGAAACAATAAGGGTAAATTTGTAGGCATTGGATCGGTGACTTGTTGGATGATATTCATCATGTGATAGTTATAACCTAGGGCGATACGACACTAGCTCCATTTCATCGATATAATGTAGGCATGTATTCCGTAAATAGTCATACGTGCTTTATTAAAAGAACTTGCATGACATCTTTTGTCCTACCCTCCCATGGTAGCGGGGTTCATATTGGAAACTAAGGGATATTAATGCCTCCTTTTAATAGAGAACCGGAACAAAGCATTAACACATAATGAATACATGAACTCCTCAAACTACGGTCATCACAGGGAGTGGGCCCGGTTGTTGTCACTCCGGGGTTGCGGGATCATAACCGTAGTAGGTGACTATAACTTGCAAGATCGGATCTAGAACATGGATATAATGATGATAACATAAACGGTTCAGATCTGAAATCATGGCACCCGGGCCCAAAGTGACAAGCATTAAGCATGGCAAAGTCATAGCAACATCAATCTAAGAACATAGTGGATACTAAGGATCAGGCCCTAACAAAACTAACTCGATTACATGATGAATCTCATCCAACTCCTCACCGACCAGCGAGCCTACGAAGGAATTACTCACTCCCGGTGGGGAGCATCATGGAATTGGCGATGGAGAAGGGTTGGTGATGACGAAGAACGAAGATCCCCTCTCCGGAGCCCCAAACGGACTCTAGATCTGCCCTCCCGAGGAAGAACAGGGCTTGGCGGCGGCTCCATCTCGTGGATCGCGATAATTCTTTCTCCCTGATTTTTTCTGGAAATATGTGATTGTATAGTATCAGGGGGGTCGTCAGTGGGGCCACCAGGTGGGTACAATGCACCTGGGCGCGCCAGGAGAGGGGGCGCGCCCTGGTGGGTTGTGCCCACCCAGGGGGCCCTCTCTGGTGGGTCTTGGCTCCAGTAATTCTTATTATTGATACAAAAAATCCTCAAAAAGTTTCATTCCATTCCGAGAACTTTTATTTCTGCACAAAAACAACACCATGGTAGTTCTGCTGAAAACAGCATCAGTCTGGGGTTAGTTTCATTCAAATCATGCAAATTAGAGTCCAAAACAAGAGAAAACGCGTGAGAAAAAGTAGATACATTGGAGACGTATTCAAGGTGCAATGAGCACCCTTGTCACGCTGAATTGTTGGCTTGGTATAGCGGTCCAATCTTCGATAGATCTTGGGGCAATTAGGGTGATCTTTGAGATGGATTCTCAACTCCTAGTTGATGCGCTTGATCTTCATAAGGTGGATTCCTCAACTCTGGTAGCAGCCATCGAAGACACCAAGTATCAACTCAAACTCTAGTTCTCCAAGTTCAGTGTCAATGTATGTCGTAGCGGTGCATATCCAATAGCTCATGCGCTTGCACATATTGGTTGTTATGTTTGACAAAGGATAGTATTGGATGGAACACTATTGTACCGCCCCAAGTGGCTAAATGTGTCTTAAGCGATCTACCTGAGCACGCCGATTTAAAAAGCTTTACTGTACCTAAAAAAATACTGAGTGTCCACTTATATGTGACAATATATGTACCATCGCCGAATCGGTTGCATATGCACATGTGATACGTCCAGTTTTGCATCATGCTTTTATATCGATATTTATTGCATTATGGGTTGTTATTACACATTATGTCACAATACTTATGCCTATTCTCTCTTATTTTACAAGGTTTACATGAAAAGGGAGAATGCCGGCTGCTGGGATTCTGGGCTGGAAAAGGAGCAAATATTAGAGACCTATTCTGCACAGCTCCAAAAGTCCTGAAACTTCACTAGAGTTATTTCCAGAATATGTAAAAAATACTGAGCGCAAGAAGTACCAGAGGGGGGCCACCCACCAGCCACGAGGGTGGGGGCGCGCCCTACCCCCTGGGCGCCCCCCTGCCTTGTGGGCCCCCTGGTGGCCCTCCGATGCCCATCTTCTGCTATATGGAGTCTTTCGTTGATGAAAAAATCAGAAGCAAGCTTTGGGGAAGAAACTCCGCCGCCACGAGGCGGAACCTTGGTGGAACCAATCTAGGGCTCTGGCAGAGCTGTTCTGCCGGGGAAACTTCCCTCCGGGAGGGGGAAATCATTACCATCATCATCACCAACGATCCTCTCATCGGGAGGGGGTCAATCTGCATCAACATCTTCACCAGCACCATCTGATCGCAAACCCTAGTTCATCTCTTGTATCCAATCTTTGTATCCAAACCTCAGATTGGTACCTGTGGGTTGCTAGTAGTGTTGATTACTCCTTGTAGTTGATGCTAGTTGGTTTACTTGGTGGAAGATCATATGTTCAGATCCATTATGCATATTAATACCCCTCTGATTATGAACATGAATATGCTTTGTGAGTAGTTATGTTTGTTCCTGAGGACATGGGAGAAGTCTTGCTATTAGTAGTCATGTGAATTTGGTATTCGTTCGATATTTTGATGAGATGTATGTTGTCATCCCTCTAGTGGTGTCATGTGAACGTCGACTACATGACACTTCACCATTGTTTGGGCCTAGAGGGAGGCATTGGGAAGTAATAAGTAGATGATGGGTTGCTAGAGTGACAGAAGCTTAAACCCTAGTTTATGCGTTGCTTCGTAAGGGGCTGATTTGGATCCATATGTTTCATGCTATGGTTAGGTTTACCTTAATACTTCTTTTGTAGTTGCGGATGCTTGCAATAGGAGTTAATCATAAGTGGGATGTTTGTCCAAGTAAGGACAGCACCCAGCACCGGTCCACCCACATATCAAATTATCAAAGTACCGCGAATCATATGATCATGATGAAAACTAGCTTGACGATAATTCCCATGTGTCCTCGGGAGCGCTTTCCTTCATATAAGAGTTTGTCCAGGCTTGTCCTTTGCTACAAAAAGGATTGGGCCATCTTGCTGCACTTATTTACACTTGTTACTTGTTACTTGTTACCAATTACCTTATCACAAAACTATCTGTTACCGATAATTTCAGTGCTTGCAGAGAATACCTTGCTGCTTATCATTTCCTTCTGCTCCTCGTTGGGTTCGACACCCTTACTTATCGAAAGGACTACGATAGATCCCCTATACTTGTGGGTCATCAAGACTCTTTTCTGGCGCCGTTGCCGGGGAGTGAAGCGCCTTTGGTAGGTGGAATTTGGTAAGGAAAAATTTATATAGTGTGCTGAAATTTACTGTCACTTGTTACTATGGAAAGTAATCCTTTGAGGGGCTTGTTCGGGGTATCTTCACCCGCCGGAAGCACAATAGTTGCTCCTCAACCTACTGGACCTACTGAAAATGAAAATGTTTACTTTGAAATTCCTTCGGGTATGATAGAGAAACTGCTAGCTAATCCTTTTGCAGGAGATGGAACATTGCATCCCGACTTACACTTAATCTATGTGGATGAAGTTTGTGGATTATTTAAGCTTGCAGGTATGCCCGATGATGTTATCAAGAAGAAGGTCTTCCCTTTATCTTTGAAGGGAGATGCATTGACATGGTATAGGCTATGTGATGATATGGGATCATGGGACTACAAACGGTTGAAATTGGAATTCCATCAGAAGTTTTATCCTATGCATCTTGTTCATCGTGATCGTAATTATATATATATTTTGGCCTCGCGAAGGAGAAAGCATCGCTCAAGCTTGGGGGAGGCTTAAGTCAATGTTATATTCATGCCCCAATCATGAGCTCTAAAGAGAAATGATTATTCAAAAAAATTATGCTTGGCTTTCTGACAACAATCTCTCCATGCTCGATACTTCTTGTACTGGTTCCTTTATGATGAAGACTATTGAATTCAAATGGAATTTATTGGAGAGAATTAAACGCAACTCTGAAGATTAGGATCTCGACGAAGGTAAGGAGTCAGGTATAACACCTAAGTTTGATTGTGCTAAATCTTTTATGGATACTGATGTTTTCCGTAAATTTAGCACTAAATATGGACTTGACTCTGAGATAGTAGCTTCTTTCTGTGAATCCTTTGCTACTCATGTTGATCTCCCTAAGGAGAAGTGGTTTAAATATAATCCTCCCATTGAAACAAAAGTAGTTGCACCTATTAAAGTTGAAGAAAAAACTATCACTTATGATGATCCTGTTGTTCCCACTGCTTATGTTGAGAAACCACATTTCCCTGTTAGAATAAAGGATCATGCTAAACCTTCAACTGTGGTTCGTAAAAGTAATATTAGAACTTATACACCTCCTGAGCAAGTTAAAGTTGAACCTAATGTTGCTATTGTTAAAGATCTCTTGGCTGATAATATCGATGGGCATGTTATTTATTTTTGTGATGAGACTGCTAGAATTGCTAAACCTGGTGCTAAAGATAAACATAGACCTGTGGTAGGCATGCCTGTTATTTCTATTAAAATAGGATATCATTGTTATCATGGCTTGTGTGATATGGGTTGCTAGTGCAAGTGCAATACCTCATTCCTTATAAAGAAATTATGCATGATATTGCACCTGCTGAGATAGAGAGATTGATGTCAAATTAAGCTTGCCAATAGAGATACTATTTCACCATTGGGATTGTTAGAGATGTTGAAGTCTTGTGTGGAAAGTTAAATATCCTGCTGATTTTCTTGTTCTTGGTTCCCCACAAGATAGCTTTTGTCCCATTATATTTGGTAGACCCTTCTTGAATACTGTTAATGCTAAGATAGATTGCAAAAAGGATGTTGTTACTATTGGTTTGGATGATATGTCTCATGAGTTTAATTTTTCTAAATTTCGTAGACAACCCCATGATGAAGAATTGCCTAGCAAAGATGAAATTATTGGTCTTGCTTCTATTGTTGTGCCTCCTAATGATCCTTTAGAACAATATTTGATAGACCATGAAAATGATATGTTTATGAATGAAAGAAGGGAAATAGATGAAGTATTCTTTAAACAAGGACCTATTCTTAAACACAACTTGCCTGTTGAAATCCTAGGGGATCCTCCTCCAACCAAGGGTGATCTCGTGTCTGAGCTTAAACCATTACCTGATACTCTTAAATATTCTTATCTTGATGAAAAGAAGATATGTCCTGTTATTATTAGTGCTAACCTTTCAAAGCATGAAGAAGAAAAATTATTGAAAGCTCTGAAGAAGCACCGTGTTGCTATTGGATATACTCTTGATGATCTTAAGGGCATTAGTCCCACCCTATATCAACACAAAATAAATTTGGAGAAAGACGCCAAACCAGTTATTGATCACCAACGACGGCTGAATCCTAAGATGAAAGAAGTGGTAAGAAAGGAAATATTAAAGCTCCTTGAGGCAGGTATAATTTATCCCGTTGCTGATAGTCAGTGGGTAAGCCTGTCCATTGTGTCCCTAAGAAAGGGAGGTATTTACTGTTGTTCCTAATGATAAAGATGAATTGATTCCGCAAAGAATTATTACAGGTTATAGGATGGTAATTGATTTCCGCAAATTAAATAAGGCTACTAAAAAGGATCATTACCCCTTACCTTTTATTGATCAAATGCTATAAGATTATCCAAAACATACACATTTTTGCTTTCTAGATGGTTACTCTGGCTTCTCTCAAATACTGTGTCAGCTGATGATCAAGCAAAGACCACTTTTACTTGCCCTTTCGGTACTTTTGCTTATAGACGTATGCCTTTTGGTTTATGTAATGCACCTGCTACCTTTCAAAGATGCATGATGGCTATATTTTCTGACTTTTGTGAAAAGATATGTGAGGTTTTCATGGACGATTTCTCCGTTTATGGATCCTCTTTTGATGATTGCTTGAGCAACCTTGATCGAGTTTTGCAGAGATGTGAAGAAACTAATCTTGTTCTGAATTGGGAGAAATGCCACTTTATGGTTAATGAAGGTATTGTCTTGGGGCATAAAATTTCTGAAAGAGGCATTGAAGTTGATAAAGCAAGTTGATGCTATTGAAAAGATGCCATGCCCCAAGGACATCAAAGGTATAAGAAGTTTCCTTGGTCACGCCGGATTTTATAGGAGGTTCATTAAGGACTTCTCAAAAATTTCTCGGCCTCTGACTAATTTATTACAAAAAGATATACCATTTGTCTTTGATGATGATTGTGTAGAAGCATTTGAAATACTTAAGAAAGCATTGATCTCTGCACCTATTGTTCAGCCACCTGATTGG
>NW_024111973.1:0-9313 GCF_003073215.2 Triticum urartu | reverse complement strand
AGAGAGAGATAGTCATGAGGGAGTCATGGATTAGGGGGTCTCCGGACAGCCGGACTATATCCTTTGGCCGGACTGTTGGATTATGAAGATACGAGGTTGAAGACTTCGTCCCGTGTCCGGATGGGACTATACTTGGCGTGGAAGGCAAGCTAGGCAATACAGATATGTATATCTCCTCCTTTGTAACCGACCTTGTGAAACCCTAGCCCCCTCCGGTGTCTATATAAACCGGAGGGTTTTAGTCTGTAGGAAAACATACAATCATACCATAGGCTAGCTTCTAGGGTTTAGCCTCTCTGATCTCGTGGTAGATCAACTCTTCTATCCACTGTGTCGTCACCATAAGGCTCGATGGCTCCTTCGATCATCGGTAACGATGCGGTCCAGGGTGAGGTTTTCCTCCCCGGACAGATCTTCGTATTCGGCCGCTTCGCACTGCGGGCCAATTCGCTTGGCCATCTGGAGAAGATCGGGAGCTACGCCCCTGGCCATCAGGTCAGATTTGGAAACTTGAAGTACACGGCTGACATCCGCGGAGACTCGATCTTCGACGGATTCGAGCCCATGTCGGACGCGCCGCACAGTCATGACGAGCATGACGTAACTCTGCCGCCAGACAATGTTCGGGAGATCGCATCCGCAACTACGCCGATCATCAATCTGGAGCAAGTTGCGCCAGCCGAGAGCGGAGGGATGGACCCCGCCATGGAGGCCGCACTCTCAGTGGCGATAGAGCCGGATACTGACTTCACCCCTTACGAGAGCCGTGTCGCCGAACCACTGAATTCATCTCCGGCCACGGACTCCGAGCCGCTCACATCCATGCCCGTCGAAAGAAGGGCGCTGACATGGAGTTTAGGACATGGCACTCGCCCGCAAGATTTCATTAAGGTCTCTCTCCTTGTCAGGAGAATCCTTGGCCGAACTATGTCCGGCTAGAATGGGATGTGGATGACGAAGAAATTCGCTGCCCACCCACCACCCACTTAGTAGCCACTGTCGACGACTTAACCGACATGCTCGACTTCGACTCCGAAGACATCGAAGTATGGACGATGATGCCGGAGACGATCAGGAACCACCGCCCACAGGGCACCGGACCACCACTTGATCACATGATGTATACATGGTGGATGCACCCAGAGAGGGCAATGGCGAAGAGACAGCGGGGGATGCACCCTCCAAGCAACCTGTTGGGGATATCACTACTGGGCGTAAACCGGCCTATCTGGGCCGGGTTAACTTCGTCAGTAGTTAAGTATGTTAAAGCCCAAGAAGGCCGAGGAGGGCTCAAGGCCCATGGTCGGTTCAAGGCCTGTAGCCGTAAACCGGCGTTGGTATTTAACTTGTATGTTAAGTTAGGAATAAGTAGAGACCAAACCGGACACATCTATGAGCCGGTATTGGGACTCTGTGAACCGACGGGCGTCACCCGTGTATATAAGGGGACGACCCGGCGGCGGTTCAAGGAGACAGACAACAACTCGAGACATAGGCGAAGCTTGTTTGCTCCCTGGTCATCGAAACCCCATCAATTCCATCACAACTAGACGTAGGCTTTTACCTTCATCGAAGGGGCCGAACTAGTATAAACTCTCTTGCGTCCCTGTGTCCACTTTAAACCCTTCAAGCTAACCCGTCGCGATGGCTCCACGACTAAGTCCTTTCTCTAGGACATCTGCCGTGACAAAACCACGACAGTTGGCGCCCACCGTGGGGCTATCGCACGATGGTTTCAAGTTCTTGGAGGGCCGCTTTGAAGGACTCGAGGGCTACGCTGTGGGCCGGATGACTAAGAGTCGTCGCGGCAAGCTCTACATCGACGATGCAGGCTGGGGCCCCGAGGTCGGCTCAGTTGAGTTCGGGTACCGGGTCCCCTTTGGTGGCATACACGTTTTCATCGGCAAGATCGGAGAACCGGGCCCTGAGCCGGATATCTGCACCGACCTCATCAAAATGGCTCAGTGTGCGCGATCTGCCTGGGTTAAACCGGCCATGAAGCGTGCCTTCGTGGGAGTCATCCATGGAGGAGGTCATGAGGATGGATCAGGATCTGGCGGCGAGACCGTCATTTACTCCGGCGATGAGTCATCAACCGAAGAAACCAAATCTCTATATCAGCTACAAGATGGCCGGATTGGGGGTTGTTCCGACGGCGACAGTATTCCGGACCCCTCTGATCTGCCCAACCGAGTTGGAATATTCATGGCCGGCACACAAGCAGCGCTTCATTCTTCGACCGCTGCGGCAACAACCTCCGGTTCAGCAGCGGCGACGGCTGCCGGGGCAGGAGCCCCTGTGCGCCCGCCAGCCCAAGTTCTATCAGAGCTATTTGATGCATTGCTGTGCTTATGGCGGAAGCTAATCCGGCGGATCAGGATGTCCATAATGCGAAGATTGCAAAGGTAAGGGAACAGATCACCTAGGCCAAGGCGGACCTGGCAGCTGAGGATACCAGGATGGCCGCGGAGCGGGCCGCTCTAGACGCACAAGCTTATAGGCTCATGTTGGACCAGAACGCGTCGCATGAAGTCATCAGGAGGAAGTACCGATCCCGTTTGCCTCCGGTTTTCGAGGCCAGAGACCTTTTCAACACCCCGGGAGAAGGGACCAGTAATCCACTGGAGGGAAACCGGGCGGAAGCTCCTGGGACCGGTGCACCAGTTCAGCCTCGTCGGATGGATCTGCCTCGTCAAAACACCGTTATGCCTCAGGCTGTTTCAACACCTCCGGGTCACTACTCCAACCCAATGGACAATCTCGTCGCAGCTGCTGCACGGCTGGAGGCCATTCCAATTGAAGGTGACTCACCGCAGGCGATAGAGACGCGACGGGTCAAGGAGCTTCTTAGGACAGCTTTGGACCAACAGGAAGCATACTCGTACAGCCGCGACCGGATCCACTCGACCCCTCGCCCAAGCTGGAGCTATAGCAGGCGTATGGAGGAACCGGCAGTGTCAAGTATTGAACGACGTGGAGCACCCCGCGGCAACAACCTGGCGGGTGGTGCTGATAACGCTCAGGAAGTGGTGGACCGGGCCCGAGCACGCAGGGAGGCCGAGTTAGCCGCACAATATCAGGCTCGGCAGCTTACGCCGGTTCGTCCAACTATTTCGGTCGAACCCGGTGTTACTTCTAGCTCTTTGGGGGTGCCTTGCCTTGTCCCCGCTTTACGCAATGTGCGCCTGCCCAAGGATTTCAAGGGCCCGCGCAAGGTACCAAATTACACGGCGGATCAACCCCCAGAGACATGGGTGGAGAGCTATGAGATGGCCATGGAGATGCTGGATGTGGATGATGCGGCATGTGCGAAATACTTCACCATGATGCTTGAAGGAACGGCCCGCACTTGGTTAAAAAGCTTACCGGCCAATTCTATCAGTTCATGGGCCCAATTACGAGCCCGGTTTATCAATAATTTCAAGGATACATGTAAGCAGCCCATGTCGATAGTAGACTTAGCTGCCTGTGTCCAGGAGGAAGGAGAATCGATGACTCATTGGGTGCGCCGGGTCTCACAAGTGTTGCATTCATCAGACCGCATCAACGCTGACACCGCAGTCTTAACCCTAGAAGGCAACTGCCGGTTTGGGCCCCTAAAGCTGAAGTTGGGACGGATGAAGCGCCATTGCACTGACATGGGGACCCTCATGGCTGCTTTGGTAAAGTATGCTAATTCTGATAGTACCAAGGATCCTGAATCTGATGATGACAAGGCAGGGAAAGGAAAGAGGAACAGCAACTCCAAAGGTCAGCAGCATCACTGGGCAGGCAATGGTGGTGGAGGCAAGCGTAAAGCGGATGGTAACATGGACTTTGTGGCTAATACCAACGCGCAGGACAATGGCTAGCGACGCAAGGCTAAACCGAAAAATCGTAGTGGCGGCACCCAACCCTAACCCGGACTGCCTAAATTATCTACTGAACCAGTGTAGGATCGAAAGTATGTCTAGAGGGGGGTGATTAGACTACTTGACCAAATAAAAACTTAACATTTTCCCAATTTTAGTTCTTGGCAGATTTTAGCTATTTTTAAGATAAGTCAAGCAATCATCACACAATTCAAGCAAGCATGCAAAGAGTATATTGGCAGCGGAAAGTAAAGCATGCAACTTGCAAGAATGTAAAGGGAAGGGTTTGGAGAATTCAAACGCAATTGGAGACACGGATGTTTTCCCGTGGTTCGGATAGGTGGTGCTATCCTACATCCACGTTGATGGAGACTTCAACCCACAAAGGGTAACGGTTGCGCGAGTCCACACAGGGCTCCACCCAAGGGTAACGGTTGCGCGAGTCCACACAGGGCCACCCACGAAGGGTCCACGAAGAAGCAACCTTGTCTATCCCACCATGGCCATCGCCCACACAAGACTTGCCTCACTAGCGGTAGATCTTCATGAAGTAGGCGATCTCCTTGCCCTTACAAACTCCTTGGTTCAACTCCACAATCTTGTCGGAGGCTCCCAAGTGACACCTAGCCAATCTAGGAGACACCACTCTCCAAGAAGTAACAAATGGTGTGTAGGTAATGAACTCCTTGCTCTTGTGCTTCAAATGATAGTCTCCCCAACACTCAACTCTCTCTCATAGGATTTGGATTTTGTGGAAAGAAGATTTGAGTGGAAAGCAACTTGGGGAAGGCTAGAGATCAAGATTCATATGGTAGGAATGGAATATCTTGGTCTCAACACATGAGTAGGTGGTTCTCTCTCAGAACATATGAGTTGGAATTGTGTATGTGTTCTGATGGCTCTCTCCACGAATGAAGAGGAGGTGGAGGGGTATATATAGCCTCCACACAAAATCCAACCGTTACACACAGTTTTCCAATCTCGGTGGGACCGAATCAACAAACTCGGTCGGACCGAAAATGTAAACCTAGTGACCGTTAGAGATTTTCGGTGGGACTGACATGCAACTCGGTAGGACCGATATGGTTAGGGTTTGGGCATAACGTAATCTCGGTGAGAACGATTACACAAACTCAGTGAGACCGAATTTGGTAATTAGATAACCAGAGAGTTGGTCAGGCAAACTCGGTGGGACCGATTTGCTCTT
The DNA here is from genome assembly GCF_003073215.2 of Triticum urartu. Classification (NCBI taxonomy): domain Eukaryota; kingdom Viridiplantae; phylum Streptophyta; class Magnoliopsida; order Poales; family Poaceae; genus Triticum; species Triticum urartu. The sequence goes on along the minus strand of NW_024111973.1, from coordinate 4,255 downwards.
TCGGTGAGACCGAAAAGTTACAAAGGGGAAACACTGAATTTACATTGCAATCTCGGTGGGACCGATTCGCTCTTTCGGTGAGACCGAAAAGTTACGAAAGGGAAACAGAGAGTTTGCAACCCCATCTCGGTGAGACCGAGATCCCTATCGGTAGAACCGAATTGCTAGGGTTTGGCAGTGGCTAATGACAAGTGAAACTCGGTGGCGCCGGATAGGAAGAATCGGTAGGACCGAGTTTGGCTTAGGGTTTAGGTCAAAAGTGGATATGGGAAAGTAGTTGAGGGTTTTTGGAGCATATCACTAAGCACATGAAGCAAGAGGCTCATTAAGCAACACCTCATCCCTCCTTGATAGTATTGGCTTTTCCTAAAGACTCAATGTGATCTTGGATCACTAAAATATAAAATGAAGAGTCTTGAGCTTTTGAGCTTGATCCAATCCTTTGTCCTTAGCATTTTGAGGGTTCCACTTTCACATCCATGCCATGCCAATCATTGAGCTTTCCTGAAATAATCATCTTGGAATAGCATTAGCTCAATGAGCTATATGTTGTTATGAATTACCAAAACCACCTAGGGATAGTTGCACTTTCAATCTCCCCCTTTTTGGTAATTGATGACAACATATAGATCAAAGCTTCGACAAATGATAATAAGCATGAAATATATCGTCGCTTTGAGAAGTATGTGATAAGTAAGAGCTCCCCCTAAATTTGTGCATATTTAAAATTTGCTTTGGACTGCAAATGCACAAGGAGTTAGAGTCATGGGTTACTCTTCCATGTCACATACATCTTGGTGGAGCGCTTAAAATGATAAGAATGAAATACATGCACTCATCACCAAGAATAGTGAATGATCACACAAGATAGATAGTATAATAGCAATAAGCAAGCATTAAGTGTAGCTTATGATCAAACACATGATCATCAATGTCTCACAAATAATGACGTAGTATCTCAAGCACTCAAAAGCAAACAAGTTTGAAAAACCACCAAATAAAGCAAGAGAGAAAAGCAACACTCTCTCTCTCTCTCGAAGCCTATGATCTATACATCTTCTCCCCCTTTGGCAACAAGTTACCAAAAAGTTCCTAGAAAATGCATAGTGCTAGATCGACGCTCAGGCTTGATCTTTCGTGGTGGTGGAGTCCGGATCACTCCAAGGAGAAGGCTTCGGTAGATGTGAAGTAGACGCTGGAGTTGGAGCTGAAGTAGATGCTGGAGCTGGTGGAACTGAGGTTGTAGCTGGTGCTGAAGTGGTGGCTCTGGTGTCAGCAACTGGCACGGCAGATGACCTCGGGCCTCGTGGCACTCTGGCAAAGGCATGAGTGGTAGTCCTGCCTCTCCTCTCCTGCATGTCCTCCTGGAGCTGCTCCACTGCAGACTGAACTTCCGTTACTTTGACATCCAAGTCATAGAACTTCTGTTCCATGATTCTCTCTAGGCTCTGCTGATTCTGAGTGAGGATGGCCAGAATTTGCTCAATCCTCAGCGTGGATGCAATCAAGTAACCAAGTTGTTCTTGTTTAGTCTTCAAGAAATACTCAGATGCCTCCTCTTGAGTTGGCATCTTGGCAGCTTTCTCCTTTCTTGCCTTCTCCTTCTTTGCTTGTGCTTGAACTGATGATGGCTCATTCTCAGTCATTACCACTTGGTTGTCCTCAAAATCTGGACGGATGGGCAGGTGTTCCTTGTCCAATAAATATATGCCCATGCCCATCTTCGAGTTAATGAGCTCCTGGATCTGAGGGGCATATCCGCAACTCCTCTTCTGATCTGCTGCAGTCCTTTTGATAGTTTCCACAATGAGGCTCATCACCTTGAACTTCTGAGGCACATCAAATACATGTAGCAAGTTGATAGCATGGCCTCTGATCATCTTGTGATCACCTGACTTGGGCAACAAGGTGTGCCTCAAGATCCAATTGATGGTTGGCAGTCCTGACAGAAGATAGTGCACTGAGCCAAATTTGGAAGTGTCAAGTGCTTCATTTGGAATTTCCTTGTACATATTGGACACAGAGTTATGGTCCATCTTCTTCTTGGCATATATGTCCAAGACATCATCATGTTCCTCTGGGGCATTAATGATCTGTGCCCACTCAGCAACTGTGGATTGGTACCTTGTACCCTCAGACATCCATGTGATCTTTCCATCTGGGTAAAAGTGTGCCGTGGAGTAGAATTGCATGATTAGTTCCTCGTTCCACTTTGTGAGCTTCTGCCCAACAAAGTCAGCAACTCCACAAGCACTAAAGCTGTCATATACTCCTGGGTAGTGTTCCTCCTTCTCCCTCATGTAGGTCCGGTCGACCCATCTCATGTCACAGACAATGGGCTTCTTATCTAGTAGCACTGTCTCATAGAAGTCCTGATGTTCCTTGGTGTGAAATCTGTAGTCCACAGCAGTCCTTCTCCTTGAAGCATACGGATCTGCTTCTCTCCACTTCCTCAGCCCTGAATCTCTCCTGAGCTTCATGTCCTCAGCCACAGGATGAGCATCGTTGTGGTCTGGGATCTTGGGCTTGAGCTTTCTCAGAACATGCTCTTCCCTCTTCTTCAGCAACAGTCTCAGGCACTGGGGCCTTGTTCTTCTCAGCTGCAGGAATGCTCCTTGTATTCCTCTTGGGTTGCGCTTGGCTTGGAGGCAGCTTTGGGCTTAGATGCAGTAGCCCCTGATCTTATGGCATCACCCATCAGCTTGGGTGCCTTGGGTGCTGGTGCAGCTACCTCTTCTTCCTCTTCCTCTTCCATGATGGAAGCCTTTCCTAGCACTCTGGCTACGGTCTTCTTGACCCTTTCCTTTTTTCTTGCCCTCAGCAGCAACTGGCTCTTGGAGTGGGCTTCTCAGTTGAGGCTCTTGCCTTTGACATGGGCTGCCTGCCTGCTGGCCTTTTGATTTTCAGGCCTGGCTTTGTGCCTTGAGCTGGCTCAACTCTCTTGGAAGTGGCCTCTTCCTCTGCCACATAGTCTTCATCTTCGGAGTCTGAAGTTCTCTTCTTCCTCTGTCTCGTGGCAGCCTTTGGCAAGTTGCTAGGGGTGCTCCTGCTGCCCTCATCTGAAGAACTTGAGGGACTAGTGCCCTCACTCGTGTGCACCTACTGCTCTGACATGTTCTAGCTATCACTTTGATTAGACATGCTGCAAACTCTGACTGCTGACCCTGTGAATAGGTTATAGATGAGGTAGAATAGATGAGCATCACAAAATGCAGAGATTTTTGCAAAAGAATGATCCAAAAACTTAGTTTTAGTTTCCCACTGAAATCATCTCGGATCTACCGATTTTCAAACTCGGTGATACCGAAGCAGTTTCGGAACCTAAACTAGTGAACTCGGTAGGACCGAGTCATAGTTCGGTGGCTCCGAGACTGCTAGGGTTTCACAGAGTTCCAAAATTGGTCACACCGGTAAGTAATTCTCAGTCAGACCGAGTCTCACTTGTGCAATGGCATAAGCCCAATCGGTGGGACCGAGTTTTTCAACTCGGTGGGTCCGAGATGGTTTCGGCGGAAACCTAAACCTAGAATTTTCGAATCAAACCTAATCTATGAGTTCATTGACTGGATAGAAGTTTATCAAACGTGGCAAGAATTATGAAGAACACAATGTGCTAGGAATCGGACGGGGAATAGCACTGTGATCGAGTCCATACCCTAGTTTGGCGGAGACTCGCTACGACGGCAACGGCGGAGCAGAATTCCCGTTGACGGCGACGGAGACCAGCGGCTGGAGGCGGCTGGCGGCGAGGAGACAATCCGGAGACCACGTTGGCAGAGGAGGCTATCGCGCGGGCGAAAGGGTTGGAGAATTTCCAAATTTTGCCCCGTGACTATATATAGCCCGACCCTGTCGGTGTGACCGAGTGGAACAACTCGGTGGCACCGAGATTCATAACTACGTGCAGTTACTGAAACTCGGTGTGACCGAAAGGTTCAAATCGGTTGCACCGAGATCGAAAACCTAGATCAACTCAATGATCTCGGTAGGACCGAAAGTGGAGTATCGGTCAGACCGAGAATCATAAAGAGGTTTTGGAAGTTTAAGTCTATGACGAATCGGGGACTCCGAGCGCTCCTCACACAGAGTGGTTCAAATCTGACTTGATCAAATTTTGTGATGCAGCATGAATAGAGTTTGAGACGAGAAAAGCATAGATAGCTAGAGGAGGTCTTAGGCATTCTTGTCCATCCACTTGGCAAAAGAAATAAAACCAAACAATCAAAACAACAAGTGGATGTCCTCGAATGAGTAA
>NW_024111972.1:0-11887 GCF_003073215.2 Triticum urartu | reverse complement strand
TGCATGATATTATTGTTGACATTACCCTTGAGGTAAAAGGTTGTGGGGCAAAACTATAAGCCCCTATCTTTCTCTGTGTCCGATTAAAACTAACCAACAAGTATTGCGTGAGTGTTAGCAATTATGAAGGACTAAATGATAGTTGAGTATGTGGACTTGCTTTTTAGCTCTGACATAGACTCTTTCCGATGTTATGATAAATTGCAATTGCTTCAATGACTGCGATTATAGTTTGTGGAGCCCAATAAGGTTTATGATTTATACTTTTGCATTGTGAATAGATCATCACTTGAACATAAGTAATCATATGACAAAATCTATATATGTTGCTGTTATGAGAACAATCATGATGCCTTCATGTCCATATTTTATTTTTATCGACGCCTCTACCTCTAAACATGAGGACATATTTATTGTTATCGGCTTTTCGCTTGAGGACAAACGAGATCTAAGCTTGGGGGAGTTGATACGTCCATTTTGCATCATGCTTTTATATCGATATTTATTGCATTATGGACTGTTATTTCACTTTATATCACAATACATATGGCTATTCTCTCTTATTTTACAAGGTTTACATAAGTAGGGAGAATGCCGACAGCTGGAATTCTGGGCTGGAAAAGGAGCAAATATTAGAGACCTATTCTACGCAACTCCAAGTCTTGAAACTCCACGGAACATCTTAAAATAAATAAAGAAAAATCCTCGCCAAATATGAAAGCCAGGGGCCCACACCCTGCTCACGAGGGTGGGGGGCGCGCCCCCTCCTAGGGCGCGCCCCTACCTCATGGGCCCCCTGGTGGCTCTCCGACGTCCATCTTCTCCTATATGAAGTCTTTCGATGAGAAAAAAAAGAAGGAACTTTTCGGGACGAGACTCCGCCGCCACGAGGCGGAACCTTGGCGGACCAATCTAGAGCTCCGGCAGAGCTGTTCTGCCGGGGATACTTCCCTCCGGGAGGGGGAAATCATCACCATCTCGTCATCACCAATGCTCCTCTCATCGGGAGAGGGCAATCTCCATCAACATCTTCACCAGCACCATCTCATCTCCAAACCCTAGTTCATCTCTTGTATCCAATTCTTGTCTCAAGTCCGGGATTGGTGCTAGTAGGTTGCTAGTAGTGTTGATTACTCCTTGTAGTTGATGCTAGTTGGTTTATTTGGTGGAAGATCATATGTTCAGATCCTATATGCATATTATTACCCCTCTGATTATGAACATGAATATGCTTTGTGAGTAATTATGTTCCTGAGGACAAGGGAGAAGTCTTGCTATTAGTAGTCATGTGAATTTGGTATTCGTTTGATATTTTGATAAGATGTATGTTGTCTAGCCTCTAGTGGTGTTATGTGAACGTCGACTACATAACACTTCACCATTATTTGGGCCTAGAGGAAGGCATTGGGAAGTAATAAGTAGATGATGGGTTGCTAGAGTGCAGAAGCTTAAACCCTAGTTTATGCGTTGCTTCGTAAGGGGCTGATTTGGATCCATATGTTTCATGCTATGGTTAGGTTTACCTTAATACTTTTGTTGTAGTTGCGGATGCTTGCAATAGAGGTTAATAATAAGTGGGATGCTTGTTCAAGTAAGAACAACACCCAAGCACCGGTCCACCCACATATCAAATTATCAAAGTATCGAACGCGAATCATATGAACGTGATGAATACTAGCTTGACGATATTCCCATGTGTCCTCGGGAGTCGCTTTTCCTATTATAAGAGTTTGTTCCGGCTTGTCCTTTGCTACAAAAAGGATTGGGCCACCTTGCTGCACTTTATTTACTTTTGTTACTTGTTGCTCGTTACAATTTACCTTATCACAAAACTATCTGTTACCACTTATTTCAGTACTTGCAGAGAATACCTTGCTGAAAACCGCTTATCATTTCCTTCTGCTCCTCGTTGGGTTCGACACTCTTACTTATCGAAAGGACTACGATAGATCCCCTATACTTGTGGTCATCACTGACGCTACAGTAATGCTCGTGGACGTTGTATTGTCTTGTATGTGATCGAAGACTTGACAAACCAGAATCTTATTTCCTGATGTGCTGTTGTGAGTCGGCCGCCTAGGTGTGACAAGCAGCGCGAGAGAAGGAGAGCAGGAGGCGGGAAGGCGCGAGTCGTCGGGCTCGTCGGGTCCGTGAGAGCGCAGAAAGCGCGCATGCTCGGGCTCCAAGCATTGGGCAGGCATTCTCGCGAGATGGAAGCGGAACGACCGAGGACAGAAAGCCGAGGTGGCCGCTCGGGAGCGCATGCAGGTAGCGCGGAGCGCAGAGGAGGTCGGCCGCCGCTGCGGACAGCAGGCAAGGCCGCACGTAACGGCGGCTCAGCGCTTCGGCACAGAGAGAAAGGAGGCGGGGAGCCGATTTGGTGCCTCCTGAGTGGCCGCGCAAGGGTTCGAGTTGGTCGCGAGTGCGGTGCAGCCATAGGGCAGGCATGACGGGAAATCGAGGGAGAGAAGATCGGCAGCGAGTCCTTCCTCGCAAGCGGCAGCTGTGAGGGAGAATGGAGGAGAAGAAGATGGTCGAGTTAGATTAGTCAGGGTGCCTAGTGCCATGTCGCTGCCTTGCCAAATGACTGCGCGGTGGTTAGAGGCCCAGTGGCCAAGGCCTGGCTGGGCTCTGCTTAGCTGAGGGATGGGTCGCCTGACAGCTACTAGCGGTCTCTCTCTCTCCCTTCTATCTATTCCTTTTACAGAAAAGCATAGAGAGAAGAAAAAGGAAGAGGGGGGTTAGGGAAAGAATTTGCGCACAAGGTAATTTTTATGGACTCACAAAAATGTGAGGAATTTAAATAAAATGGCAAGAGGATTTTTGGAGAAAATAGATTCGCACATGTTGAATTTAATTCAACATTTTCGAATTTTGAAACCCATTCATAAGGACTCTAAATGGGCTGAGATTTTAGAGGAGCCTCGATAAGAAGTGACAAGAATTGTTGGGAAAGTATGAGGAAGAACTTGAGATAGAATGGGCATGGGAATTAAATTGCAAGTATGTTAAGGTGAATTCCAAAATATTTATTATAGCTCCCTAATATTGGGATATATGTTGTAAAGAGAATCACCACGTGAATTCCCTCGGTTTAAATGGACCGAAGACCCACACAATTTATTTCGTTGAGTTTTAAGAAGAGGTGCAAGAAGACATGATGCAAAAATGAAAGCAACGAACCAAGCAAATCACACGACGAATCACAGAAAACATGGAAGGCATCTGGAGCGCCGGTCTCGGGGCGTTACACTCCATGGGTGTCAGATTCATACCTATGTAAACTAGATTATTGGCTCTAGTGCAAATGGGAGACTGTTGGAAATATGCCCTAGAGATAATAATAAATTGGTTATTATCATATTTCCTTGTTCATGATAAAGATTTATTATTCATCCTAGAATTGTATTGATCGGAAAATTAAATACATGTGTGAATACATAAACAAATACTATGTCTCTAGTGAGCCTCTACTAGACTAGCTCGTTGATCAAAAGATGGTTAAGGTTTCCTAACCATAGACATGAGTTGTCATTTGATAATGGGATTACCTCATTAGGAGAATGATGTGATAGACAAGACCCAACCCTAAGCTTAGCATTCGATCGTATCACTTGAGTTTGTTGCTATAGCTTTCTTCATGTCAAGTATCTATTCCTAAGACCATGAGATCATGCAACTTCTAGATACCAGAGGAATACCATGTGTGCTATCAAATGTCAGTTCGTAACTGGGTGATCATAAAGATGCTCTACATGTATCTCCGAAGGTGTCTGTTGGGCTGGCATGGATCGAGACTGGGATTTGTCACTCCATGTGACGGAGAGATATCTCTGGGCCCACTCGGCAATACAACATCGTAAAGAGCTTACAAGCAATGTGGCCAATGAGTTAGTCATGAGACCTTATATTACAGAACGAGTAAAGAGACTTGTCAGTAATAACATTGAACTAGGTATGGAGATACCGATGATCAAATCTCGGGCAAGTAACATATCACCGGATAAAGGGAATTGCATATGGGATTAACCAAATCCTTGACATTGTGATTCAACCGATAAAAGATATTTCTTGAATATGTAGGAACCAATAAGGGCATCTAGGTTCCCCTATCGGTTATTGATAGGAGATATGCCTCAATCATGTCTACATGATTCTCAAACCCGTAGGGTCCGCACGCTTAACGTTCGGTGACGCTAGAGTAATATTGGGATATGCATGTTGGTCATCCAATGTTGTTCCGAGTCCCAAATGAGATCCCAAAAGTCATGAATAGCTCCTGAATGGTCCAGAGGTAAAGATTTATATATGGAAAGTTCCTTTTAGGGTTCTGGAAAAGTTTTAGTTTTTTTCGATATTGTACCAGGAAGCTTCCAGAAGGTTGTGAAAACTTCCGCAGGAGTCCAGAAGTCCACCATTGGGTCCACCATGTCCCAAGGGCTAGCATGGGCTGAGGGGAGGCACCCTGGCCTTATTGGGCCAGGCGCACAAGTCCCTCAAGGCCCATGTGGCTTGGGAAAGGCGGAAAGTCCACCTTTGTATGAAGAAGGAGGAAATTGGACTAGGAGTCCAACTCCTCCCCCTTGGTTCACCCCTAAGGCTTGCAGGGCTAGCCATCACACCCCTCCACATATATATAGAGGGGAGGGGGCACCCCTAAGAGGACACACAAGCCCTTGCCTCCCCTCTCTCTCCCGTTACTTCATAACTCCTCCATCTTTGTTGTTTCGGTAGCGCTCGGTGTAGCCCTGCCGGAATTACTCCACCACCATCATCGTCATGTCGTCGTGCTGCTGGCGATCCCATCAACTTCTCCTTCCTTGCTTGCTGGATCAAGGAGGAGGAGACATCAATGAGCCGTACATTTGCTGAACGTGGAGGTGCCATCCGTTCGGTACTTCATTGGTTTGGATCACGATTGGACCGTGACGAGTATGACTACATCAACCTCGTGATATATGCTTCCGCTTAATGGTCTACAAGGGTACGTAGACACACTCTCCCCTCTAGTTGCTATGCTTCTCCTAGATAGATCTTGGGTGTTCATAGGATATTTTTTGATATTCATGCTTCGTTCCCCAACATATCCGTACCCATCCTACTTTGCGAAGATTGTTTTATGAGGTGCCGGTTATAAAAAATCGCAGGGATAAGAAGATAGCTACCCTTGTCCTCATGAATGAATTTGATTACAAAGTAAGGGAAGCTAGAGAGATCTTTGACTTTTACAATATGAATCATGAAATACCGGTGATAGATGAGATCTTATACAATGAAGATTACTTGTTGAGATATTTATTTCACAACGATCACATTTTTGATGAGGATACAAAAAAGGAAGTCACTCCCTTAAATATAATCCAAGAAGTTTTCAATGATATTAATAAACAATATTCTTGGATTGTAAAGGGGTATCAAGAGGGATTTTAGGATGGTCATTTTAGTAGTTCTAAAATTTCTATGGATGATGAGTTGCATCTTGTCTTTGAAAAGCCTCCCGGTAAGAACACACATTTAAATTATAAGAAGAAGGATGACAACACTTGAACCTATGCATTACGCCTAGCTAGGGGCGTAAAACGATAGCGCCAGTTGGGAGGAAATCCAATAGTTATCTTAATTTTCTTGTTTTTCTTTCTGGGTTTTTTGTGCACACAATTATGTTACTGTTATGGTTGTGTTTTTGTGTTTTAATTTGTGTTTGTGCCAAGTAAAGCCTTTGGGATGATTTGGATGACAGTTGCTTTGATTCTATGCAAAACAAAAACTTCTGCGCCTAGTAGAAGAATTGTTAACATTTGCTGAAGCGTAATAAAATTTTGATTTTTTTACACATGATTTATATACAAATTTCCCATGGTGACCTCATTTTTCCTATTTTTTGGAGTTACAGAAGTATGTTCATTGTTCAAATTACTACTGACTGTTCTATTTTTGATAGATTCTATTTTTATTTTGTTGTTCGCTTGTTTTGATGAATCTATGGATTGTATCGGGGGGTATAAGCCATGGCAAAGTTAGAATATAGTAGGTATAGTATAATAATAAAATATGAATGGGTTTACAATAGTACCTAAAGTAGTGATTTGCATTATTATACTAATGGATCTCACGAAGGTTTTGTTGACTTTTGTGTGCTGAAGTTTTCAAGTTTTGAGTGAGATCACAATGGATGAATGAATAAGAAGTGGCAAGAGACTAAGCTTGGGGATGCCCGAGGCACCCCAAGGTAGTATTCATGGACTCCCAAGCAACTAATCTTGGGGATGCCCTGAAAGGTATCCTCTCTTTCTTCTACCGACCATTGGTAATATTACATGGAGCTATATTTTTATTCATCACATGATCTGAGCTTTTCTTGGAGCGTTGTGTATTATATGAGTCTTTGTTTGCTTTTTAGTTTGTCATAATCATCCTTGCTGGACACACCCATTTGAGAGTGACACACATTTTTCATGATTTATTAGAATAATCTATGTGCTTCACTTTTTTGAGCTAGGTCGTTGCTCTAGTGCTTCACTTATATCTTTTAGAACATGATGGTGATTATATTTTGAACAAATAGATAAACTCTCATGCTTGACTTATATTATTTAGAAAGTTGACAATAGTAATGGTAATATGAACAAGATATTAATTTGGTCCCAATGTGGTAGGTATTCAAGACGGATATAATATAAACTTTCATGTAGATCACTCGATATGTAAGTTTGATTCCTTTCAATAGTTCTGCGATATGGAGATGACAATATGTGAGTTATGCTAGTGGATAATTGTGATTTAGTAAGAATATTTGTGTTATGGTTTGTGATTCCCTATGCATGCACGTAAAGTCAATAGTTATGGAAAGAAGTTATATCCTTCTTACGGTGCATTATTCAGTGTTAGTTATTCTTGATGCATGTTTATGACCATTATTTTTTTGGTTGGTTGCTTCTCAGTCTATTTGCTAGCCTCCATTTGCACTAAGCGATAATGCTGCTTGTGCATCCAATTCCTTAAACCCAAAGTTGTGCCAAATAAGTCCACTATACCTACCTATATGCAGTATTTACATGCTGTTCCAAGTAAATTTGAATTGGCCAACTCTAATCATTCAAAAACTATCCGTTTTGCATGCCCATACCGCTCATGAAGCGACAAGGGGTGGTCAATATCTTTCATGCTAGATGGGTTATTCTCAAGATGAGTCTTTATTCACTTGTCATTGCATGTGAAAGTGGCAGGTAATAGGGATACCTAGTCCCGAAATGAATTAAATATAATAATAATAACCCCCCTTGCAAAGTTGAAAGTTTGGAAGGCACCGCGGACACGGCTAGCCATGGATTATGAAAGAATGGTGAAGGGGGAGTAAACTTTATTTTCTGTTTGGGAACCCCCTATAATGTGTCCAACATGGGAGATATTGGAAACTTTCGGTCGTGACGTTGACAGGAAAATCATGCCTCTTAAAAATAATTTTATCTCTATTTTAAACTTTGAGCTCTAGCACCTTTCCAAATCTCTATTTCCCTCTACGAAGGGCCTATCTATTTTACTTCTATTCGTTTTTATTTTTTATTCTGAGTCTCCATCTTCTCTTATAAAGCACCAACCGGAGAGCACTATTGTCATAATTGTGCATTGGGTGTAGCTAATGTTGAGTGTGTTTCATTAATGGATCAATGACTGAGCATAATGGGCTAGGGATAACTTTCTTTAGCATTGATATTTTGAAAGACATGTTGTTTCTTATTATGCTTTGAATCATTCGAATCCGAATATTCGTGCCACAAAAAGAAAAGACTATAAGATGAATATGATAGGTAGCATTCCACATGAAAAATTCTGTTTTTATCATTTACCTACTCAAGGATGAGAAAGAATTAAGCTTGGGGATGCTTGATATGTCTCTAACATATCTATAAGTTTTTTTATTGTTCCATGCTATTATAGTATCAATCTTGGTTGTTTTATATGCAATTACAAGCAATTATATATCATTTTTTGGGACTAACCTATTAATTTAGTGCCCAGTACCAGTTGTTGTTTTTGCCTGTTTTTGGTTTTCCAGAATATCAGTACCAAACGAAGTCCAAATGCCACAAAACTTTTTGGAGATTTTTTTCTGGACAAAAGAGACCCTAGAAGGTTCAGGAGAGGGCCTGAAGATGAAGGAGGAGCCCATGAGGCACCAAGGCTTGCCGACGGGGGTAGGCGCATCCCGATGGCTCGTGGGACCCACGTTCACCTTTTTGACATAATTATGCCTCTATAAATTCTCTAAAGTCAGGAAACCAACAGAGAGCCACCCAAAATACTTTTTCCACCGCTACAAGCTTCTGGTCTCGAGAGATCCCACATCAAGGCATTTTCCGGCACTCTGCCGGAGGGGGAATCAGCCACGGAGGGGATCTACATCAACCTTCACTACTTCAAGATGCTGCTAATGCGACACTACGATCAGAGACCCTTCGATGAAACTGTGTGCGATGCGATAATCGCAAATGGTGGTTTAAAAACCCGTCAAAAAAGGTGCAAAATGTTTGCGATGGAGGATGCATCAAAGATGATTCAAATTTTAGTTGAATGTGCGATGCAGGGCATACAGTTCAGCTCAATTAATTATTTGCGACGAGGAAGAATAAAAGAAACGGGCAGCTAGATGAAGGTGTGTGCGATATACAGCATACAATTCACTCGGATGAAGTATTTGTGATTATGAACAAAAAAGAAATGGCTAGCCAGATCAAGATGTGTGCGATATATGGCATGCGGTTCACTCGGATGAACTGTTTGCATTGAGACATGCGAACAAAAACGGTTCAACTTAACAAGATGTGTGTGATACGCGGCAAACAGGCCTGTAATCGGAAATGTGTGCGAAGACCGATAACAACACAGACGACTACCGCTAACAAGCCATGTGTGTTGTGAGCAAACTATTGCTGGTATACAATTGTGGGTGATTAATGGAAACATCACCGACGGGTTCCATTGTTTAGTTCGTGTGCGATGTGATTTTCTTTGTCCGCACAACATCTACGCTCTGTCTACAGAGCATCAATATATATACTTAAAAAGACAACATTGCATAACCAAATTAAGCATACAATTACACAAGTGACCACACACATAACTGTAACATCCCAAATTTTCAATTCGGAATGTTATACATTAGATCATCATGCATATCATATTTTATTTTGCATTTTGGTTGATCCTAGAAATTCTACGCAACTCAATGACCCACGGAGAGAGTTGGGGATTTCGTTATTTTCATATTTGAGTTCTCAAATTTTGAGAATAGGATCATTTGATTTTATTTATTTTATCATCAATTATTTCTATTACAAAAATATGAGAGAGGGAATAAAATGACTTTCCCAAAATAAAGAAATATTGAGGATTTAATAATAAAATCAAATAAGATTTTATTTCGGAGTTTTTCGGTGTTTTATTTGAATTTAGGAAAAATGCGTTTTTCAAAATTGCATTTAGGTCCCAAATAAATGTTCACCTTGTGCGGCTTGATTTTAGAAGCCCGTGAAAATTTATTTCGGAATTTTTGGAGTCCGTTTAGTATTTCTTTTTATTTTTCTTCCGAGCGATAATTAAAAAAAACGAACCGACCTACGGGCCGTGTCCGACTAGGACTCCGGCCCGAGGGGGGGCTTTATAAGCCGGGGCAGCCCACCCCGAGGGAAACCCTAGCCGCCGCCCAGCCGCCGCCGCCGTCCGCCGCCGCCGCCGCCGGATCCCGCCACCGAGGTTCGTCGCGCCTTGTTTTCCGTGCCGAAAAAAAAGAGAGAGAAAAAAAATCGGCGTTCGTCGTTTTTCTTTTTCTCGGATTAAATCCGCGATTTTTCTGATCGCGATTCCTGATCCGATTTTCGTTTTAGTTTAACTTTTCGCTCGTTTATCGGAATCAGGCGATTCAAGCGCCTAGGGATTCGTCTCGAAACCCTCTATCCGTTTAACCAACTTAAACAAGATTTTGCTACTGTAAAATTTGCCCTAGATCCAGATTACTAGAACGAAGTTGTTTTCTTTCGCCGTTTGACTCGTTGCTTCGTTCGATTTGATTCTTTTGCCAACCGGAGTTCTTAAGTTGAACCTTCTGGTTAGATCTCTTATTTGAGTTTTACCTGTGCATTAGATGAGTACTTATTGTATGCTTGTTTGTTTGTGCGATAGAGTACCCGGAGTGCGCCGCCTGTTACTTCGAATCGTAGGTTTCGCGGATCATCAGCAAGGCAAGTAACACTTTGATCATACCTTCTACTACCCAGTTTTATTGCATTAGATCAATCCTCACACATTGCATGATTAGGATCTAATTAAATTGTGGGATGGAAGTAGATGAGGTAGTACCTATTACCTGTTATTATCAAACCTTTGGGAGTTACTTCTACGTTTGCTTATTATGCCATGCTATGCTAGTAGACGTGGATTGGGTGAGTGATATCCATGACAGATGTGAGATTGTAATTAATGGTTTATCTAAGGTGGCAACTTAAACACACATCTGGGTGGATTGAGGCACCTGGGTATTCCAGGACTTGCCTGTTTTCTTTTGGACCGCCACCCAGGCTCAAAGGGATCATGAGACTATTCATACTAGAAACTTCCGTGTGCAGCCACAAGCTATTATGGGCTCTAGCATAGTTGACTAAGTTGCGCGAACTCTTACAGTGGTAGACTAGCAGATGTAGGGGATGTAGGTGGTACGGTCTACCCGATCGTAAGGTGCTAGCGCTTCTGAAAGACTATGTCTCGGTCATCCGTCTTCTCAAACACCATGTAGTGCGAGAAACCAAACGGAGGCGATCGAGTCTTGTGGGGAAAAGTGCGCAAACCTCTGTAGAGTGTAATAAACTAATCATGGTTAGCCGTGTCCCCGGTTATGGACATCTTGAGTATCTAGTACCTGGATTATCATGTGAATCTCAACATGTTACTCTAAATTAATTTTGTTGGGTTATGTTAAATGATGATGCTTAATTGGGATTGAGAATGCTTACCATTCTCAATGTTTAACAACCACCATGATAGTAATTATATTTATTCTTTTGAAGTAGGGAAAATTTGGCTTTACGCAAAACTGTAACCATAAGCTTTCCACCAGCCAAATATGCATATAGTATCTGTTTCATTCCATTATTCTCTATGCTACCTTGCCAGCATATTCCATGTGCTGACCATTTCGGGCTGCAACGTTAATGTTGCAGACTTTTCAGACGACGATTAAGGAGTTTTAGGTCGTGGTTCTATACTCAGTGATGCCGTTGGAGTTGATGGACTCACTTATCTTCCAAGCCTTCCGCTGTTATCGTTATTAGATGGCCTTAAGCCATATTTATTGTAATAAGTTCTCTTTTGAGACACTCGATGTAATAAGTGTGTGATTGCTACTCTGTTATAAATCCTCCGAGTATGTGTGGTGTCAGCATTACTGATCCAGGGATGACACCGGAGCACAGAGATCAGACTGTTTGAGGTCTGGTCGCTACAGAGATGGTATCAAGCACACGCTGACTGTAGGACACGACCACCGAGCTAAAGACCTAGATCACTATTCACTCTCTTCTCTTCTGACCTCTCATCTTTTCTACTCTTTAGGATGGCGGATGCAAGGAACAAGTTCACACAACCGGATGAAATACACCCTTTGGACGACACTTGAAGGAAGTCACTAGATATCTGAACATAGGAGTGCCAAGCTTCACGGGAACCCACAACGCCACTTTACCTGAAGAAGAGCACTAGATGATTCAAGTTCAAGTTCCAGGAAGGACATTCATGCTAGTCACTGAGCCCATAGAGTTTTCTTTTGATGCACCCACTTGGAGTCTAGGAAAGAGCATGGCAGCTCACATCGCCATGGGACGCATTGGAGAAGTCT
>NW_024111971.1:0-9825 GCF_003073215.2 Triticum urartu | reverse complement strand
ATGTAAGAACTATTGAATTCAGATGGAATTTATTGGATAGAATTAAACGCAACTCTGAAGATTGGGACCTCGACGAAGGTAAGGAGTCAGGTATGACACCTAAGTTTGATTGTGTTAAATCTTTTATGGATATCGATATTTTCTGTAAGTTTAGCACTAAATATGGACTTGACTCTGAGATAGTAGCTTCTTTCTGTGAATCTGCTACTTATGTTGATCTCCCTAAGGAGAAGTGGTTTAAATATCATCCTCCCATAGAAGTAAAAGTAGCTGCACCTATTAAAGTTGAAGAAAAGACTGTCACTTATAATGATCCTATTGTTCCTACTTCTTATGTTGAGAAACCACCTTTCCCTGTTAGAGTAAAGGATCATGCTAAAGCTTCAACTGTTGTTCATAAAAGCAATATTAGAACTTATACACCCCATGAGAAAGTTAAAGTAGAACCTAATATTGCTATTGTTAAAGATCTCTTGTCTGATAATATTGATGAGCATGTTATTCAGTTCGAAGGTGAAACTGCTAGAATTGCTAAACCTTGTGCTAAAGATAAACATAGACCTGTGGTAGGCGTGCCAGTTGTTTCTGTTAAAATAGGAGATCATTTTTATCATGGCTTATGTGATATGGGTGCGAGTGCTAGTGTTATACCGCATACTTTATACGAAGAAATTAAGAATGAAATTGCACCTGCTGAGTTAGAAGGTATTGATGTCACAATTAAACTTGCCAATAGAGATACTATTTCACTAATTGGAATTGTTAGAGATGTTGAAGTCTTGTGTGGGAAAACTAAATATCCTGCTGATTGTCTTGTTCTTACTTCTCCGCAAGATAGCTTTTGTCCCATTATATTTGGTAGACCCTTCTTGAACACTGTTAATGCTAGGATAGATTGCGAAAAGAATGTTGTTACTATTGGCTTGGATGATATGGTTCATGAGTTTAATTTCTCTAAATTTAGTAAACAACATCGTGAGGAAGAATTACCTAGTAAGGATGAAATTATTGGTCTTGCTTCTATTGCCGTACCTCCTAGTGATCCTTTAGAACACTATTTGCTAGACCATGAAAATGATATCTTCATGAATGAAAGAAGGGAAATAGATGAAGTATTCTTTAAACAGGAACCTATTCTGCAACACAATTTGCCTATTGAAATTTTAGGGGATCCTCCTCCACCCAAGGGTGATCCCGTGTTTGAGCTTAAACCGTTGCCTGATAATCTTAAATATGCTTATCTTGATGAAAAGAAGATATATCTTGTTATTATTAGTGCTAACCTTTCAGAGCATCAAGAAGAAAGGTTATTGAAAACTCTAAGGAAGCATCGTGCTGCTATTGGATATACTCTTGATGATCTTAAGGGCATTAGTCCCACTCTATGTCAACATAAAATAAATTTGGAAGCAGATGCCAAACCAGTTCGTGATCCTCAACGACGTTTGAATCCTAAAATGAAAGAAGCAGTAAGAAAAGAAATACTCAAGCTTCTGGAGGCAGGTATAATTTATCCCGTTGCTGATAGTCAGTGGGTAAGTCATGTCCATTGTGTCCCTAAGAAGGGAGGTATTACTGTTGTTCCTAATGATAAAGATGAATTGATTCCACAAAGAATTATTACAGGTTATAGGATGGTAACTGATTTCCGTAAATTAAATAAGGCTACTAAGAAAGATCATTACCTCTTACCTTTTATTGATCAAATTCTAGAAAGATTATGCAAACATACACATTACTGCTTTCTAGATGATTATTTTGGTTTCTCTCAAATACCTGTGTCGGCTAGAGATCAATCAAAGACTACTTTTACATGCCCTTTTGGTACTTTTGCTTATAGACATATGCCTTTTGGTCTATGTAATGCACCTGCTACCTTTCAAAGATGCATGATGGCTATATTCTCTGACTTTTGTGAAAAGATTTGTGAGGTTTTCATGGATGATTTTTCCGTCTATGGTTCCTCTTTTGATGATTGCTTGAGCAATCTTGATCGAGTTTTGCAGAGATGTGAAGAAACTAATCTTGTCTTGCATTAGGAAAAGTGCCACTTTATGGTTAATGAAGGTATTGTCTTGGGGCATAAAGTT
This sequence comes from Triticum urartu, assembly GCF_003073215.2. Classification (NCBI taxonomy): domain Eukaryota; kingdom Viridiplantae; phylum Streptophyta; class Magnoliopsida; order Poales; family Poaceae; genus Triticum; species Triticum urartu. The sequence continues at coordinate 7,735 of NW_024111971.1, read as the reverse complement.
TCTGAAAGAGGTATTGAAGTTGATAAAGCCAAGGTTGATGCTATTGAAAACATGCCATGTCCCAAGGACATCAAAGGTATAAGAAGTTTCCTTGGTCACGCCAGATTTTATAGGAGGTTCATTAAGGACTTCACAAAAATTTCTTGGCCTCTGACTAATTTATTGCAAAAAGATATACCATTTGTCTTTGATGATGATTGTGTAGAAGCATTTGAAATACTTAAGAAAGCATTAGTCTCTAAAGAGAGAGTTCAGCACCTGATTGGAATTTACCCTTTGAAATTATGTGTGATGCTAGTGATTATGCTGTAGGTGCTGTTCTAGGGCAAAGAGTTGATAAGAAATTAAATGTTATTCATTATGCTAGTAAGACTCTAGACAATGCTCAAAGAAATTATGCTACTACTGAAAAAGAGCTTTTAGCAGTTGTATTTGCTTGTGATAAGTTCAGACCTTATATTGTTGATTCTAAAGTAACTATTCACACTGATCATGCTGCTATTAAATACCTTATGGAAAAGAAAGATGCTAAACCTAGACTTATTAGATGGGTTCTCTTGCTACAAGAATTTGATTTGCATATTGTTGATAGAAAGGGAGCTGAGAACCCCGTTGCAGACAACTTATCTAGGTTAGAAAATATTCTTGATGACCCACTACCTATTAATGATGACTTTCCTGATGAACAATTAAATGTTATAAGTACTTCTCGTAGTACTCCATGGTATGCTGATTATGCTAATTATATTGTTGCTAAGTTTATACCACCTAGCTTCACATACCAGCAAAAGAAAAAGTTTTTCTATGATTTAGAGACATTACTTTTGGGATGACCCACATCTTTATAAGAAGGAGTAGATGGTGTTATTAGACGTTGTGTACCTGAGCATGAACAGGAACAGATCCTACGCAAGTGTCATTCCGAGTCTTATGGAGGACACCACGCTGGAGATAGAACTGCACATAAGGTATTGCAATCTGGTTTTTATTGGCCTACTCTCTTCAAGGATGCCCGTAAGTTTGTCTTGTCTTGTGATGAATGTCAAAGAATTGGTAATATTAGTAGACGTCAAGAAATGCCTATGAATTATTCTCTTGTTATTGAACCGTTTGATGTTTGGGGCTTTGATTATATGGGACCTTTTCCTGCCTCTAATGGATACACACATATTTTAGTTGCTGTTGATTACGTTACTAAGTGGGTAGAAGCTATTCCAACTAGTAGTGCTGATCATAACACTTCTATTAAAATGCTTAAGGAAGTTATTTTTCCGAGGTTTGGAGTCCCTAGATATTTAATGACTGATGGTGGTTCACACTTTATTCATGGTGCTTTCCGTAAAATGCTTGCTAAATATGATGTTAATCATAGAATTGCATCTCCTTATCACCCACAGTCTAGTGGTCAAGTAGAGTTGAGCAATAGAGAGCTCAAATTAATTTTGCAAAAGACTGTTAATAGGTCTAGAAAGAATTGGTCCAAGAAACTTGATGATGCATTATGGGCTTATAGAACTGCATACAAAAATCCTATGGGTATGTCTCCGTATAAAATGGTTTATGGAAAAGCATGTCACTTACCTCTCGAACTAGAACATAAGGCATATTGGGCTATTAAAGAGCTCAACTATGATTTTAAACTTGCCGGTGAGAAGAGGTTATTTGATATTAGCTCACTTGATGAATGGAGAACCCAAGCTTATGAAAATGCCAAGTTGTTTAAAGAAAAAGTTAAAAGATGGCATGACAAAAGGATACAAAAGCGTGAGTTTAATGTAGGTGATTATGTATTGCTATACAACTCTCGTTTAAGATTTTTTGCAGGAAAACTTCTCTCTAAATGGGAAGGCCCCTATGTTATCGAAGAGGTCTATCGTTCCGGTGCCATAAAAATCAACAACTTTGAAGGCACAAATCCGAAGGTGGTAAACGGTCAAAGAATCAAACATTATATCTCAGGTAATCCCATAAATGTTGAAACCAATATTATTGAAACCGTAACCCCGGAGGAATACATAAGGGACACTTTCCAGACCGTTTCAGACTCCGAAAAGGAATAGGTATGTGGTACGGTAAGTAAACCGACTCCAAAACAATTTTTAAGGCAATATTTCTCCGTTTTGGAATATTTAGAAAAATAGAAAAATAAGTAGCAGTCCGGAAGGACACGAGGCCCCACGAGGGTGGTGGGCGCGCCCTACCCCCCTGGGCGCGCCCCTACCTCGTGAGCACCTCGTGTGCTTTCCGACTCTGTTTTCTTGCACGTTACGTATTTTGGTCGGTAAAAATTCATTATATATTCTCCCGAAGGTTTTGACTCCCGTATCACGCAAACCTCCTCTGTTCTTGTTTCGAGCTGTTTTCTGTCAGGGTTTTCCAGGCTAGGCATCATGTCGTCTCCCTCCTCCAACAATGGTGACAACGATGCTTGGCTAATGAAGATAGATCTGAAGAGGGAAGAACCCACGAGGGTCAACAAGGATGAAAGGATCAAGAAGGCCACGGAGGATCAAGCTCCGGCAGCAAAAGACATCCTTCAACTTGATCATAACCTTCTTACCCCAACTGAGATCGAAGCTTTCAAGATGATTGAGTTAGCTCGTATACAAAACAAGTATCTCACACAAGAAAATATTTTGTTGAAGGAGCATATTGTCGCACTCAAGGGCATTATTCGCAAGCTGGAGGACCTCTTACGCTCGATGTGCGATTATCCGTCACCTCCACCTTCTTCACCGACAAAGGAGATATAATCACATGGGTATGGGCACTCCCCTTGGCAACTGCCAAGCTTGGGGGAGGTGCCCCGGTATCGTATCACAATCACAACTCCTATCTTTACCGTTTTTCTTAGTTCGATCCTATTAGTAGTATCTTGATCTAGTAGAATAAAGTTTATGGCATGATCTAGTTTTGAGTTTTGCTTTATGATCTCTCTATGTAATCGAGTCCGTGAGCTATATATAATAAAGATTAGTGTTGAGTCAAGGGCTTGATTATTTTGCCATGATCTTGGGTGAATAAAAGAAAAGAGAAAAAGAATAAAAAGAAACAAAAAGTTCATATTGATCTTATTGAGAGTAATGACTTCACATAGAAAGAGTATGATGATTAAAAGTTGTTGGGAGTTGGCAGACATAGCTTTGGTCATTGTTGCAATTAATAGGAAGTAATAAGGAAAGAGAGGTTTTCACATATAGATATATTATCATTGACATCTTTTATGATTGGGAGCACTCATTAAAATATGACATGCTAAAGAGTTGATGTTGGACAAGGAAGACAACGTAATGAGTTATGTATTTCTTATATCTGAGATAAAGTATGTTGTCATGGATCCTCTAACTTGTTGAGCTTGCCTTTCCCCCTCATGCTAGCCAAATTCTCAGCACCAAGTAGAAATACTACTTGTGCTTCCAAATACCCTTAAACCAGTTTTGCCATGAGAGTCCACCATATCTACCTATGGATTGAGTAAGATCCTTCAAGTAAGTTGTCATCGGTGCAAAGCAATAAAAATTGCTCTAAATATGTATGATTGATTGGTGTGGGAGAAATAAGCTTTATACGATCTTGTGATGTGGAAGTAATAAAAGCGACGGACTGCATAATAAAGGTTCATATCACAAGGGGCAATATAAAGTGACGTTCTTTCGCATTGAGATTTTATATATCCAACCATAAAAGCGCATGGCAACCTCTGCTTCCCTCTGCGAAGGGCCTATCCTTTATTATTATCTTCTACCTTATGCAAGAGTCATGGTGATCTTCACCTTTTCTTTTTCATTTTATCCTTTGGCAAGCTCAGCATGTTGGAAAGAACATGATATATATATATATATATATATATCTAATTGGATGTAGGGGAGCATGAACCATTATTGTTGACATTACCCTTGAGGTAAAAGGTTGTGGGGCAAAACTATAAGCCCCTATCTTTCTCTGTGTCCGATTAAAACTCCGTAACCACAAGTATCGCGTGAGTGTTAGCAATTATGGAGGACTAAATGATAGTTGAGTATGTGGACTTGCTTTTTAGCTCTGACATAGACTCTTTCCGATGTTATGATAAATTGCAATTGCTTCAATGACTGAGATTATAGTTTGTCGAGCCCAATAAGGTTTATGATTTATACTTTTGCATTGTGAATAGATCATCACTTGAACATAAGTAATCATATGACAAAATCTATATATGTTGCTGTATGAGAATAATCATGATGCCTTCATGTCCGTATTTTATTTTTATCGACGCCTCTACCTCTAAACATGAGGACATATTTATTGTTATCGGCTTTTCGCTTGAGGACAAGCGAGGTCTAAGCTTGGGGGAGTTGATACGTCCATTTTGCATCATGCTTTTATATCGATATTTATTGCATTATGGACTGTTATTTCACTTTATGTCACAATACTTATGGCTATTCTCTCTTATTTTACAAGGTTTACAAGGAGGGAGAATGCCGGCAGCTGGAATTCTGGGCTGGAAAAGGAGCAAATATAGAGACCCTATTCTGCGCAACTCCAAAAGTCCTAAAACCTCCATGGAACATTTAAAAAATAAAGAAAAATCCATCGCAAAGATGAAGGCAGGGGGCCCACACCTGCTCATCGAGGGTGGGGGCGCCCCCCCTAGGGCGCGCCCTACTCATTGGGCCCCCTGGTGCTCTCCGACGTCCATCTTCTCTATTATAAGTCTCGACTGAGAAAAATAGAAGGAACTTTTCGGGACGAGAACTCCGCCACGAGGCGGAACCTGGCGGATCCAATCTAGAGTCTCGGCAGGAGCTGTTTCTGCCGGGGTATCTCCCCGGGAGGGGGAAATCATCACCATCCATCACCAAACGCTCCTCTCATCGGGAGGGGCAATCTCCATCAACATCTTCACCAGCCATCTCATCTCCAAACCTAAGTTCATCTCTTGTATCCAATTCTTGTCTCAAAGTCGGGAATTGGGTGCTAGTAGGTTGCTAGTAGTGTTGATTACTCTTGTAAGTTGATGCTAGTTGGTTTATTTGGTGGAAGATCGTATGTTCAGATCCTATATGCATATTATTACCCCTCTGATTATGAACATGAATATTCTTGGTGAGTAATTACATTTGTTCATGAGGACAAGGGAGAAGTCTTGCTATGAGTAGTCATGTGAATTTGGTATTCGTTTGAATATTTTGATAAGATGTATGTTGTTCTAGCTCTAGTGGTGTATGTGAACGTCGACTACATAACACTTCACCATTATTTGGGCTAGAGGAAGGCAATTGGGAGTAATAAGTAGAATGATGGTTGCTAGAGTGACAGAAGCTTAAACCCTAGTTTATGCATTGCTTCGTAAGGGGTGATTTGGATCCACATGTTCATGCTATGGTTAGGTTTACCTTAATACTTTTGGTTGTAAGTTGCGGATCGCTTGCAATAGAGGTTAATCATAAGTGGGATGTTTTGTTCAAGTAGAACAGCACCAAAGAACGTTCCACCCACGATATCAAAATTATCAAAGTACGAACGCGAATCAATATGAACGTGATGAAAACTAGCTTGACGATATTCCCATGTGTCCTCGGGAGCGCTTTTCCTATTATAAGAGTTTATTCCGGCTTGTCCTTTGCTACAAAAAGGATTGGGCTACCTTGCTTCACTATATTTACTTTTGTTACTTGTTGCTCGTTACAATTTATCTTATCACAAAACTATCTGTTCACTTATTTCAGTACTTGCAGAGAATACCTTGCTGAAAACCGCTTATCATTTCCTTCTGCTCCTCGTTGGGTTCGACACTCTTACTTATCGAAAGGACTATGATAGATCCCCTATACTTGTGGGTCATCACCCCCTACCTCGTGGGCCCCCTGGTGGCCCTCCGGTGACCATCTTCTGCTATATGGACTCTTTCGATGGAAAAAATCACAAGCCATCTTCTCGGACGAAACTCCGCCGCCACAAGGCGGAACCTTGGCGGAGCCAATCTAGGGTTCTGGCGGGGCTGTTCTGCCAAGGAAACTTCCCTCCCAGAGGGGCAAATCATCGCCATCGTCATCACCAACGCTCCTCTCATCGGGAGAGGGTTTAGGGTTTTCAACATCTTCATCAGCATCATCTCATCTCAAAACCCTAGTTCATCTCTTGTATCCAATTCTTGTCTCCAAGTCCGGGATTGGTGCTAGTAGGTTGCTAGTAGTGTTAATTACTCCTTGTAGTTGATGCTAGCTGGTTTAATTGGTGGAAGATCATATGTTCAGATCCTATATGCACATTAATGCCCCTCTGATTATGAACATGTTTATGCTTTGTGAGTAGTTACTTTTGTTCCTGAGGACATGGGAGAAGTCTTGCTATTAGTAGTCATGTGAATTTGGCATTCGTTCGATATTTTGATGAGATGTATGTTGTCTCTCCTCTAATGATCCTATCGTTCCTACTTCTTATGTTGAGAAACCGCCTTTCCCTATTAAGATTAAGGATCATGCTAAAGCTTCAACTGTGGTTCGTAAAAGCAATATTAAAACATATACACCTCCTGAGCAAGCTAAAGTTGAACCTAATATTGCTATTGTTAAAGATCTCTTGTCTAATAATATATATGGGCATGTTATTTATTTCTGTGATGAACTACTAGAATTGCTAAACCCCGTGATACAGATAAACCTAGACATGTGGTAGGCATGCCTGTTATTTCTCTTAAAATAGGAGATCATTGTTATCATGGATTATGTGATATGGGTGCTAGTGCTAGTGCAATACCTATTGACTTATACAACGAAATTATGCATGACATTACACCTATTGAGTTAGAAGATATTGATGTCACAATTAAACTTGCTAATAGAGATACTATTTCACCAATGGGAATTGTTAGAGATGTTGAAGTCTTGTGTGGGAAAAGTAAATATCCTGCTGATTTTCTTGTTCTTGGTTCCCCACAAGATAGCTTCTGTCCCATTATATTTGGTAGACCCTTCTTAAATACTGTTAATGCTACCATAGATTGCAAAAGAGATGTTGTTACTGTCGGTTTAGATGATATGACTCATGAATTTAATTTTTCTAAATTTAGTAGACAACATCGTGAAGAAGAATTACCTAGTAAAGATGAAATTATTGGTCTTGCCTCTATTGCCGTACCTCCTAGTGATCCTTTAGAACAATATTTACTAGACCATGAAAATGATATGTTTATGAATGAAAGAAGGGAATTAGATGAAGTATTCTTTAAACAGGAACTTATTCTGAAACATAATTTACCTATTTAAATCCTAGGAGATCCTCCTCCACCCAAGGGTGATCCCGTGCTTGAGCTTAAACCATTACCGGATACTCTTAAATATGCTTACCTTGATGAGAAAAAGATATATCCTGTTATTATTAGTGCTAACCTTTCAGAACATGAAGAAGGGAGATTATTGAAAATTCTAAAGAAGCACTGTGTTGCTATTGGGTATACTCTTGATGATCTTAAGGGCAATAGTCCCACTCTATGCCAACATAAAATTAATTTGGAAGAAGATTCTAAACTAGTTCGTGATCATCAATGCCGTCTGAATCCTAAAATGAATGAAGTGGTAAGAAAGGAGATACTAAAGCTCCTTGAGGAGGTATAATTTACCCCGTTGCTGGTAGTCAGTGGGTAAGTCATGTCCATTGTGTCCCTAAGAAGGGAGGTATTACTGTTGTTCCTAATGATAAAGATGAATTGATTCCTCAAAGAATTATTACTGGTTATAGGATGGCAATTGAT
>NW_024111970.1:0-9875 GCF_003073215.2 Triticum urartu | reverse complement strand
AAAGCTCTATGGTTATAAGGTTTTTGCGTAAAGCCATTTTTCCCTACTGCAAAGGAATAAATTATTTAACTATCATGGTGGTTGTGTAACATTGAGAATGGTTGACAGCATTCTCAATCCCAATTAAAAATAATTAAAACCCAACAACATTAATTAGAAGTAACATGTTGAGATTCACATGATATTCAAGTACTAGATACTCAAGATGTCCATAACCGGGGACACGGCTAATCATGATTAGTTTGTACACTCTGCAGAGGTTTGCGCACTTTTCCCCACAAGACTCGATCGCCTCCGTTTGGTTTCTCGCACTACAGGGTGTTTGAGAAGACGGATGACCGAGACATAGTCTTTCAGAAGCGCTAGCACCTTACGATCGGGTAGACCGTACACCTACATCCCCTACATCTGCTAGTCTACCACTGTAAGAGTTCGCACAACTTAGTCAACTATGCCAGAGCCCATAATGGCTTGTGGCTGCACACGGAAGTTTCTAGCATGAAAGATCTTATGATCCCTTTGAGCCTGGGTGGCGGTCCAAAAAAACAGGCAAGTCCTGATAGACATCAGGTGCCTCAATCCACCCAGATGTGTGTTTAAGTTGCCACCTTAGATAAACCATTAAAATTATCAACTCACATCTGTCATGGATATCACTCACCCAATCCACGTCTACTAGCATAGCATGGCATAATAAGCAAACGTAGAAGTAACTCCCAAAGGTTTCATAATAATACAGGTAATAGGTACTACCTCATCTACTTCCCATCCCACAGTTTAATTAGATCCTAATCATGCAATGTGTGAGGATTGATCTAATGCAATAAAACTGGGTTGTAGAAAAGGTATGATCAAAGTGTGAACTTGCCTGCAATGTTGATGAAGATGATTCGCACTCAAAACTCGTGATAGATCTACTCGTCACACTCCGGTCAATCTATCGTAAGCAAACAATAGTAACCACACAATAAGTACTCATCTAATGCACAAGTAAAACTCAAACGAGAGAACGAACCAGAAGGTTCAACTTAAGAACTCCGGTTGCAAAGAAAGAACGAACCGAACAAAGAAACGGAAAACAAACGGCGGAAGAAAAACAACTCGGTTCTAGCAAGTTGAAACTAGGTCAAATTTTACCAGGGAAAAAACTTGTTTAAGTTGATTAGACGGAACGGCGGTTTCAAAACGAAACTCTAGGCGCTTGAATCGCCTGATTCCGATAAACGAGCGAGAAGAAAGACTAGAACGAAGATCGGATCTGAGATCGCGATCGCGGAATAAATCCGACGAGAAGAAAAAGAAGAACGGTTAATGAACGGACGTTCGTTAACCTAGAAGAATCCGGTGATCACGTTCGTTAGGATGAACGGTCCGGCGAACAATCAAAGGCAACTAAATCGGAAAAGAAAACGAATCCGATCTAGGGTTTCGGAGAAGAAAACCGAAACGAAAAACCGATCTAGAAAACGAATTCAGAAGAATGAAGAAAAGAATCGGATGAGAAGAAAAGAATCAGAACGATTAGAAGAAAACGATCCGAGGAAAAGAGACGCGGGGCAACCTCCGGCGAGGTCTCCGGCGGCGTGGCATAAGGCGGTGACGCAGGGCGCGGCGGCGGCTTAGGGCGGCGCGCGGGTGAGGGGTGGCGCGGCGCGGGGTGTGGTGGAGCTCTAGCTTTGGGTTTGATGATTTAGAAGGGGGGTGCTTGGGTATTTATATTGGGGAGGGGGGGTTTACTTGGAAGGAGGGATCAAGGAATTGAAATAGGAGTAGGAAAGATCTAGAAAAAGAAACGGAATAAACGGGAGTAGGACAAAGGTCCTACTAGGACTTCCAAAAGACAACGGGGCGGCTCCCTGGAGCCTGGGCGCTCGCGCGATGGCCTCCTGGCCTTGGCCGGCGGCGGCTTGGGCCTAAGGCGCTGAGGATTTTTTTTAACAGATTTCGTGCGCAGAAAAACTCAGAAAAGAAAATCTAAACGGGCTTCAAAATCACTAAAATAAATTTTCCCCGACTCCTAAAAATGAGTCGAACAAAATGAACTTTTCTCCGGGCCTAAAATGCAATTTTTGAAAATGCGCATTTTTCCCTACCAAATAAAATGCAAATAAAACTCCGGCAAACAAAAATTGATCTATTTATTAAATCTTCATTTTTCCTCAATTTGGGAAAGTCATATTATTCCCTGTCTTATATTTTTGATATCGGAAAAATTATTGAAGATGAAATAAATAAATCAAATGATCCTCTTTCCAAATTCGAGAAAACTCTCAAATATGAAAATAACGCAATCTCCAACTCTCTCCGTGGGTCCTTGAGTTGCGTGAAATTTCTAGGATCGGGCAAAATGCAAGAAAATATGACATGCATGATGATCTAGTGTATAACATTCCAAATTGAAAATAAATTCAAAAGAGCTTTGAATTTAATTCTTTGAAACTCCCAACTCATATTTCATATAATTTGAAGAAGTCATTTTATCTTCTCTCGTGAAAATCATTGAGTCGCATAAAGTTTCAGAATTGAAAATATTTTCAAATGAAATTCAAATATTTTCAACAACCCTTTTCATTTAATTTAAATGGAAGAAGTCATATCATCTTCGCTCAAGGGTTTTGTGTTTGAAAAGCATTTGAATTCATGGAGATCAGAAAGCAAATATGAAAGTTTGGGAAAGTCCTTTTATTCCCTCTCATTTAACTTTCAAAAGTTTCGAATTCACTCACTTTCAGACAATCAATCAAACAATCAGTCAAATCTATCTATTTATTATAACATTCCAAAATTTAGAATTTTGGGATGTTACAATGATGGGTTGCTAGAGTGACAGAAGCTTAAAACCTAGTTTATGTGTTGCTTCGTAAGGGGCTGATTTGGATCCATATGTTTCATGCCATGGTTAGGTTTACCTTAATACTTTTGTTGTAGTTGCGGTGCTTGCAATAGAGGTTAATCATAAGTGGGATGCTTGTCAAGTAAGAACAGTACCCAAGCACCGGTCCACCCACATATCAAATTATCAAAGTACCGAACACGAATCATATGAACGTGATGAAACTAGCTTGACGATATTCCCATGTGTCCTCTGGAGCGTTTTTCTCTATATAAGAGTTTGTCCAGGCTTGTCCTTTGGTACAAAAAGGATTGGGCCACCTTGCTGCACTTTATTTACTTTTGTTACTTGTTGCTCGTTACAAATTATCCTATCACAAAACTATCTGTTACCACTTATTTCAGTAACTTAGAGAATACCTTGCTGGAACCGCTTATCATTTCCTTCTGCTCCTCGTTGGGTTCGACACTCTTACTTATCGAAAGGACTACGATAGATCCCCTAATACTTGTGGGTCATCAAATAGCAGCATATCAGTGTGAACAGTTACTTAGAATCAACAATATAAGGTCTGAACTTATCACAAGCAAATACAACTGCTAAAATTCTTTTCAGTAGTAGCATAATTTCTTTGAGCACTGTCTAGAGTTTTACTAGCATATTGGAAACATTTAATTTCTTATCAACTCTTTGTCCTAGAACAGCCCCTACAGCATAATCACTAGCATCACACATAATTTCAAATGGTAAATTCCAATCAGGAGGTGAACAATAGGTGCAGAAACCAAAGCTTTCTTAAGTATTTCAAATGCTTCTACACAATCATCATCAAAACAAAAGGAACATCTTTTTGTAAGAGATTAGTCAGAGGCCGAGAAATTTTAGAAAGTCCTTAATGAACCTCCTATAAAAACCGGCATGACCAAGGAAACTTCTTATACCTTTAATGTCCTTAGGACACGACATCTTTTCAATAGCATCAACTTTAGCTTTATCAACTTCAATACCTCTTTCAGAAATTTTATGCCCCAAGACAATACCTTCATTAACCATAAAGTGGCACTTCTCCCAATTCAAGACAAGATTAGTTTCTTCACATCTCTGCAAAACTCGATCAAGGTTGCTTAAGCAATCATCAAAAGAAGTTCCGTAAACGGAGAAATCATCCATGAAAACCTCAACAATCTTTTCACAAAAGTCAGAGAATATAGCAGTCATACATCTTTGAAAGGTAGCAGGTGCATTACATAAACCAAAAGGCATACGTCTATAAGCAAAGGTACCGAAAGGGCAAGTGAAAGTTGTCTTTTCTTGATCCTCTTTTGACACAGGTATTTGAGAGAAACCAGAATAACCATCTAGAAAGCAAAAATGTGTATGTTTGGATAATCTTTCTAGCATTTGATCAATAAAAGGTAAAGGGTAATGATCCTTTTTAGTAGCTTTATTTAATTTGCGGAAATCAATTACCATTCTATAACCTGTAACAATTCTTTGTGGGATCAATTCATCTTTATCATTAGGAACAATAGTAATACCTCCCTTCTTAGGGACACAATGGACAGGACTTACCCACTGACTATCAGCAACGGGATAAATTATACCTGCCTCCAGAAGCTTTAGTATTTCTTTTCTTACCACTTCTTTCATCTTAGGATTTAACCGTCATTGGTGATCAACAACCGGTTTAGCATCTTTCTCCAAGTTTTATTTTGTGCTGGCATAGAGTGGGACTAATGCCCTTAAGATCATCAAGAGTATATCCAATAGCAGCACGGTGCTTCTTCAGAGTTTTCAATAATTTCTTTTCCTTCATGCTCTGAAAGGTTAGCACTAATAATAACAGGATATATCTCTTTCTCATCAAGATAAGCATATTTAAGAGTATCAGGTAAAGGTTTAAGCTCAAACACGGGATCACCCTTGGGTGGAGGAGGATCCCCTAGGATTTCAACAGGCAAGTTGTGTTTCAAAATAGGTCCCTATTTAAAGAATACTTCATCTATTTCCCTTCTTTCATTCATAAACATATCATTTTCATGGTCTAGCAAATATTGTTCTAAAGGATCATTAGGAGGCACGGCAATAGAAGCAAGACCAATAATTTCATCTTTACTAGGCAATTCTTTATCATGGGGTTGTCTACAAAATTTAGCAAAATTAATCTCATGAGACATATCCCCTAAACCAACAGAAACAATATCCTTATTGCAGTCTATCTTAGCATTAACAGTATTCAAGAAGGGTCTACCAAATATAATGGGACAAAAGTCATCTGTGGAACCAAGAACAAGGAAAATCAGCAGAATATATAAAAAATATTGAGCGCAAGAAGTTCACCAGGGGGGCCACACCCAGCCCACGAGGTTGGGGGCACACCCTACCCCCCTGGGCGCGCCCCCTACCTCGTGGGCCCCCTGGTGGCCCTCCGATGGCCATCTTCTGCTATATGGAGTCTTTCGATGAGGAAAAAATCATAAGCCATCTCCTCGGACGAAACTCCGCCGCCACGAGGCGGAACCTTGGCGGATCCAATCTAGGGCTCCGGCAGAGCTGTTCTGCCGGGGAAACTTCCCTCCGGGAGGGGGAAATCATCGCCATCGTCATCACCAACGCTCCTCTCATCGGGAGAGGGCAATCTCCATCAACATCTTCACCTAGCACCATCTCCTCTCAAAACCCTAGTTCATCTCTTGTATCCAATTCTTGTCTCCAAGTCCGGGATTGGTACTAGTAGGTTGCTAGTAGTGTTAATTACTCCTTGTAGTTGATGCTAGTTGGTTTATTTGGTGGAAGATCATATGTTTGTCCTATATCCTAATTATGTACATGATACATGACACTTCACCATTATTTGGGCCTAAGAGGAAGGCATTGGGAAGTAATAAGTAGATGATGGGTTGCTAGAGTGACAGAAGCTTAAACCCTAGTTTATGCGTTGCTTCGTAAGGGGCTGATTTGGATCCATATGTTTCATGCTATGGTTAGGTTTACCTTAATACTTTTGTTGTAGTTGCGGATGCTTGCAATAGAGGTTAATCATAAGTGGGATGCTTGTCCAAGTAAGGACAGTACCCAAGCACCGGTCCACCCACATACCAAATTATCAAAGTATCGAACGCGAATCATATGAACGTGATGAAAACTAGCTTGACTATATTCCCATGTGTCCTCGGGAGCGCTTTTCTCTATATAAGAGTTTGTCCAGGCTTGTCCTTTGCTACAAAAAGGATTGGGCCACCTTCTGCACTTTATTTACTTTTGTTACTTGTTTGTTACAAATTATCCTATCACAAAACTATCTGTTACCACTTATTTCAGTACTTGCAGAGAATACCTTGCTGAAAACCGCTTATCATTTCCTTCTGCTCCTCGTTGGGTTCGACACTCTTACTTATCGAAAGGACTATGATAGATCCCCTATACTTGTGGGTCATCAAGACTCTTTTCTGGCGCCGTTGCCGGGGAGTGAAGCGCCTTTGGTAGGTGGAATTTGGTAAGGAAAATTATATAGTGTGCTGAAATTTACTGTCACTTGTTACTATGGAAAGTAATCCTCTGAGGGGCTTGTTCGGGGTATCTTCACCCCGACCAGTAGAGCAAAGAGTTGCTCCTCAACCTACTGAACCTACTGAAAATGAAAATGTCCACTTTGAAATTCCTTCGGGTATGATAGAAAAACTGCTAGCTAATCCTTTTGCAGGAGATGAAACATTACATCCTGATGAGCACCTAATATATGTGGATGAAGTTTGTGGATTATTTAAGCTTGCAGTGTACCCGGAGATGTTATTAAGAAGAAGGTCTTCCCTTTATCTTTGAAGGGAAGATGCATTGACATGGTATAGGCTATGTGATGATACGGGGTCATGAACTACAAACGATTGAAATTGGAATTTCATCAGAAGTTTTATCCTATGCATCTTGTTCATCGTGATCGCAATTATAGGCAATAAAGCATCGCTCAAGCTTGGGGGAGGCTTAAATCAATGTTATATTCATGCCCCAATCATGAGCTCTCAAGAGAGATGATTATTCAAAATTTATATGCTCGGCTTTCTGATAACAATCGCACCATGCTCGATACTTCTTGTGCTGGCTCTTTTATGACGAAGACTATTGAATTCAAATGGGATTTATTGGAAAGAATTAAACGCAACTCTGAAGATTGGGACCTCGACGAAGTAAGGAGTCAGGTATGACACCTAGTTTTGATTGTGTTAAATCTTTTATGGATACCGATGTTTTCCGTAAATTTAGCACTAAATATGGACTTGACTCTGAGATAGTAGCTTCTTTCTGTGAATCTTTTGCTACTTATGTTGATCTCCCCAAGGAGAAGTGGTTTAAATATCATCCTCCCATAGAAGTAAAAGTAGCTGCACCTATTAAAGTTGAAGAAAAGACTATCACTTATAATGATCCTATTGTTCCTACTTCTTATGTTGAGAAACCACCTTTCCCTGTTAGGATAAAGGATCATGCTAAAGCTTCAACTGTGGTTCGTAAAAGCAATATTAAAAATATACACCTCCTGAGCAAGTTAAAGTTGAACCTAATATTGCTATTGTTAAAGATCTCTTGTCTGATAATATTGATGGGCATGTTATTCATTTCCTTGATGAGACTGCTAGAATTGCTAAACCTAGTGCTAAAGATAAAAACAGACCTGTGGTAGGCATGCCTATTATTTCTGTTAAAATAGGAGATCATTGTTATCATGGCTTATGTGATATGGGTGCTAGTGCTAGTGCAATACCTTATGACTTATACAAAGAAATTATGCATGATATTGCACATGCTGAGATAGAAGATATTGATGTCACAATTAAACTTGCCAATAGAGATACTATTTCACCAATGGGAATTGTTAGAGATGTTGAAGTCTTGTGTGGGAAAACTAAATATCCTGCTGATTTTCTTGTTCTTGGTTCCCCACAAGATAGCTTTTGTCCCATTATATTTGGTAGACCCTTCTTAAACATTGTTAATGCTAAGATAGATTGCAAAAAGGATGTTGTTACTATCGGTTTAGATGATATGTCTCATGAATTTAATTTCTCTAAATTTAGTAGACAACACTGTGAAGAAGAATTACCTAGTAAGGATGAAATTATTGGTCTTGCTTCTATTGCCGTACCTCCTAGTGATCCTTTAGAACAATATTTGCTAGACCATGAAAATGATATGTTTATGAATGAAAGAAGGGAAATAGATGAAGTATTCTTTAAACAGGAACTATTCTGAAACACAATTTGCCTGTTGAAATCCTAGGGGATCCTCCTCCACCCAAGGGTGATCCCGTGTTTGAGCTTAAACCGTTGCCTGATACTCTTAAATATGCTTATCTTGATGAGAAAAAGATATATCCTGTTATTATTAGTGCTAACCTTTCAGAGCATGAGGAAGAGAGATTATTGAAAACTCTGAAGAAGCACTGTCTGCTATTGGGTATACTCTTGATGATCTTAAGGGCATTAGTCCCACTCTATGTCAACATAAAATAAATTTGGAAGAAGATGCTAAACCAGTTCGTGATCATCAACGACGGCTGAATCCTAAAATGAAAGAAGTGGTAAGAAAGGAAATACTAAAGCTCCTTGAGGCAGGTATAATTCTATCCCGTTGCTGATAGTCAGTGGGTAAGTCTTGTCCATTGTGTCCCTAAGAAGGGAGGTATTACTGTCGTTCCTAATGATAAAGATGAATTGATTCCTCAAAGAATTATTACAGGTTATAGGATGGTAATTGATTTCCGCAAATTAAATAAGGCCACTAAAAAGGATCATTACCCCTTACCTTTTATCGATCAAATGCTAGAAAGATTATCCAAACATACACATTTTTTTCTAGATGGTTATTCTGGTTTCTCTCAAATACCTGTGTCAGCCAAGATCAATCAAAGACTACTTTTACTTGCCCTTTTGGTACTTTTGCTTATAGACGTATGCCTTTTGGTTTATGTAATGCACCTGCTACCTTTCAAAGATGCATGATGGCTATATTCTCTGACTTTTGTGAAAAGATTTGTGAGGTTTTCATGGATGATTTCTCGTCTATGGATCTTCTTTTGATGATTGCTTTGAGCAACCTTGATCGAGTTTTGCAGAGATGTGAAGAAACTAATCTTGTCTTGAATTGGGAAAAGTGCCACTTTATGGTTAATGAAGGTATTGTCTTGGGGCATAAAGTTTCTGAAAGAGGTATTGAAGTTGATAAAGCCAAGGTTGATGCTATTGAAAAGATGCCATGTCCCAAGGACATCAAAGGTATAAGAAGTTTCCTTGGTCACGCGGATTTTATAGGAGGTTCATTAAGGACTTCTCAAAAATTTCTCGGCCTCTGACTAATTTATTACAAAAATATATACCATTTGTCTTTGATGATGATTGTGTAGAAGCATTTGAAATACTTAAGAAAGCATTGATCTCTGCACCTATTGTTCAGCCACCTGATTGGAATTTACCCTTTGAAATTATGTGTGATGCTAGTGATTATGCTGTAGGTGCTGTTCTAGGGCAAAGAGTTGATAAGAAATTAAACATTATTCAATATGCTAGTAAAACCCTAGACAATGCTCAAAGAAATTATGCTACTACTGAAAAAGAATTCTTAGCAGTTGTATTTGCTTGTGATAAGTTCAGACCTTATATTGTTGATTCTAAAGTAACTATTCACACTGATCATGCTGCTATTAAATATCTTATGGAAAAGAAAGATGCTAAACCTAGACTTATTAGATGGGTTCTCTTGCTACAAGAATTTGACTTACATATTGTTGATAGAAAGGGAGCTGAGAACCCCGTTGTAGACAACTTGTCTAGGTTAGAAAATGTGCTTGATGACCCACTACCTATTGATGATAGCTTTCCTGATGAGCAATTAAATGTCATAAATGCTTCTCATACTGCTCCATGGTATGCTGATTATGCTAATTACATTGTTGCCAAATTCATACCACCTAGTTTCACATACCAGCAAAAGAAAAAGTTCTTCTATGATTTGAGGCATTACTTTTGGGATGACCCACATCTTTATAAAG